>NC_087203.1:44236535-44256535 GCF_015104395.2 Macrobrachium nipponense
ATAAATATCCTATCCTAAAACTCCTATGTCCTTAACTCAACGCCAAACTCCTTTTTCAAACCTTTTTCGGCTCTTCCATCGACCTTCCTACCACCCCCTAACAACAACACAAAGACGTAGTAGTTTGTAAAGCTTACTCCTCGAGTAAGCGCTAAGTCAACATTTCCAGCAAAATTTAGGTGCGTTACCCCGAAACTGACTTTGGGAAAGAACCCAGTGGACTTCCACAACAGAAAATGGGAAGAAGAGTCCCCGAAATAATAATAATAAAAATAAAATATTTTCCTTGTTACAAAATATATCTGTTAACGGTGAATCCATTTCTGAAGCTTAATAATATTAGTCGCCAGTAACAAAGCGTATTCAGGAACGGGTCTAGGGGGAACAGTCTGCCAAGCGACGTGACCGCAAGAAGAACGGAAACTGTATTGAAAGGAGGTGGAATTTGATCCTTAGAGGACGAAGAGACCGAGTCGCTGTCCATTCCGAGGAAGCTAATTCAATAAAAGGGGAGTAAAAGACAGAGGAAAACGGACCATAAATCCTCTTCCTCTGTCTGACCTTCCCTCTCACCGCCCTCCCCCCCTTTCTCTCTCTCTCTCTCTCGACCTCCTCCTCTCTCATACACCTCTCCACCTTCCCCTCCCCTCTCTCTCTCTCTCTCGACCACCTTCTCTTCCCCTCTCTCGACATCTACCTCTCCCCTCACTCTCTCGATCTCTCCCAAGTCTCTCTATCTCTCTACCTCACCCAACTCTCTCTCTCTCTCTACTACCTCTCCCAATCCTCTCTCTACCTCTACTCTCCCAACTCTCTCTTACCTCTCCAACTCTCTCTCTCTCTACCTCTCCCAACTCTCTCTCTCTCTACCTCTCCCAACTCTCTACCTTCTACCAACTCTCTAACTGCTACCTCTATCTCTCCAAACCTCTCTTACTTCTACCTCTTCCAACTCTCTACCTCTACCTCTCCCAACTCTCTACTTCTACCTCTACCTCTCCCAACTCTCTCTCTACCTCTACCTCTCCCAACTCTCTCTCTACCTCTACCTCTCCCAACTCTCTACCACTCTCTTCCCACTCAATCTACCTCCACCCACTCTCTCCCCTCCTCACTTTGACAAAAATGACCCAAAACACTGTGATCATATTTAAAGACACTTGCCAAGAGCAAATTCGTTTTATGTATCAAAGGTGATCTAAGGAGAGAGAGAGAGAGAGAGAGAGAGAGAGAGAGAGAGAGAGAGAGAGAGAAGAGAGGGTGGTGGAAATCAAGTGAAATGAAGCGAAAGGGCTTCTCAAACGAAGTCTTTACCAAAGTCTGTTTCTGGGTCCCTGTTAACTGCTGGTAGATTGCTGCCTTCAGTAAATTTAAGAGACAGCTGAAATATGAATTTTGGGATATTTTTCCCCGATGATCTAGAAAACAAATTAAGCCTGCGAGGAATAAATAATAAATGCCATGGGCCTTTAAAAGCTGGTAGATTCTCGTCTTCGTTAAATTTATATCTCCTGAATGTGAAAATTAGTGGAGAGATTTTTTCAATATATCTAAAACAAATAACAAAAAACCTGCGAAGAATAAATAATAAAAGCCATACGCTTTAAAAGCAAAAATAAAAGCATTCGTTAGCTGCGTATCTTCTAGGCTTTCATACCTAACTTTTGAATGACCTTGACAACCGCATTCTACACAAAAAATATCAGCTAATAACTGCCTCAGACAGACATCACTGCAACCATCTGCCTATTCCTCTACAGGTGCAACTGATGCGATCTTCGTCAAGCTAGCAATTCGCTATGTGAGAGAAACATTGATAACCGCTGAAGGAAAAGTCTGGTGTCCTGTTCTACAGTAATCACCATCTTCACGAAAGAATATGCAGCGGTCAGGATCTACTTCAATAAGGAGATGCAAATGACTGCTTTCAAGCAATCTGCTGAACTAAGATGAATACGCGATCTGGTGCAGTCAATCTGAGAATCATTTACTTTATATTCAAAACAACCCAGAACACCTGATTATAAACTACACCTGATTTAGCACTGGATCTTACTTAGGTGTAGTGACCCGAAATTTTAGCCCGGTATGTATCCACCTTTGAAGAGGCGTGTCCAGTACCAGCCCGCTGGGGATGACCGTAAAATCATAAAAAAAAAGATGCTGCGAAGTTGTTTTCCTTGAGCGAAACTAACTTCAAGTTTGATACCTGCAAGATAAACCCAGTCCTCTGCCAAGCTGGTTGGTCCGCTAGTGGTTAGTGTCATGGCATGCCACTCAGATGTGGTCATTTTGCAACTCCCCCAGGCCGATGAAAAATCACTAGCTATGTATCATGATCAGTTACTGCTACGGTGTCATGGGGAAGGGGGGGGCATCTAGCGGTTGGAGGTTGAAACCAACATTCTTTGGAAGCTTGAATTTCAAGTCAATGGATCAATGGTCCCTGTGGTGGGCTTGTTCCATGTGAATAGGAATTTTAATTTAATAATAAGAAATAATAATATAATAATAATAATAATAATAATAATAATAATATTATACTGTTAAAAAAAGAATGGCAGAATTAAGCGAGTGATTTATAAATTTTTTTTTCTATTTTTTTCCTTACGATTCGCTTCTCAGGCTCAGCGATATTTTTGAGTAACTGGCCAATATTCGTATTGGGAATTTTAAAAAATTATAAATGCTGAAAGTAACTTTTATTAGAACAGAATATCAGGTCCAGGCCCTGCTTGACCTGGACCTGTTATCCTGTTCTAAAAGATTACCTTCAACATTTATAACTTTTGAAAATTCCCAATATGAATATTGGCCAGTTACTAAAAAATATCGCAGAGCCTGAGAAGCAAATTGTAAAGAAAATAGAAAAAAAATATATAAAATCAACGCGCTTAATTCTGCCATTCTTTTTAACAGCATTTGCATAAAAGAGGGTCTTCTACCAAATAATAATAATAATAATAATAATAATAATAATAATAATAATAATAATAATAATAATAATGATACTTTCCTTGCTTGCATCATCCTCCATACACCCCCAGTTATTTTCCCTACCCTCCTTACCTTCCTGGGTTATTCCCGCTACCCCGCCCTCCTTACGAGGGGGGGGGGGGGCGATATCCCCCTTCTTAATTGCATCCCCCAAGGATACCTTAAACTCCCTCGTCAATCTTACACCTTAATTGCTCATCAGGGAGATTTAAGGTTAAATAAGGACTACCGTCTATTTATCACGATCGCCCCTCAACGGATCTGTTGCCTAGAGAGAGAGAGAGAGAGAGAGAGAAGAGAGTTTTTTTTTTTTTTTGAAGAGAGAGAGAGAGAGAGAGAGAGAGAGAGAGAAACTTTGGCCAAAGGCCCAGAGCGCTGGGACCAACGAGGTCATTCAGCGCTGAAAGGAAAATCGAGAGCAGAAATGTCTGAAAGGTGTAACAGGACGAAACTCTCGCAGTTGCACTATCAAATAATAATAGAAGGTGGGAAGTCAGCTGGAAGAGGGAGAATATAAAATGAGCTACAGTAAAAATAACGAAAGGGGTTGCAGCTAGGTACCTGTATGTAGAAGATCGTGAAACGGGATATTTAGCCAAGTCTAGCATAACCGGTAGATAAGCAAGAAGCTGAAAGGGGGAATTGGATCCTAACCCTTCACAAAGCCAAGCCCTCCACGAGATAGGAACGACCTCCACGGGAAGGGCTAAAGACCTCCACGAGGAAGCAAAGACCTCCACGAGGAAGCAAAGACCTCCACGAAAGGAAGCAAAGAACCTCCACGAGAAGTAAGCAAAGACCTCCACAAGAGGAAGCAAAGAAAATAAGACCTCCACAAGGAAGCCTAAGACCTCCACGAGGAAGCAAAGACCTCCACGAGGAAGCCAAGACCTCCACGAGGAAGCTAAGACCTCCACGAGAAAGATAAGACCTCCACAAGAAAGATAAGACCTCCACAAGGAAGCTAAGACCTCCACGAGGAAGCTAAGACCTCCACGAGAAAGCTAAAGACCTCCACAAGGAGCTAAGACTCCACGAGGAAGCCAAGACCTCCACGAGAAAGATAAGACCTCCACAAGGAAAGATAAGACCTCCACGAGGAAGAAGTCCACGAGGAAGCTAAGACATCCACGAGGAAGCAAGACCTCACGAGGAAGCTAAGACCTCCACGAGGAAGCAAAGACCTCCACGAGGAAGCCAAGACCTCCACGAGGAAGCTAAGACCTCCACGAGGAAGCCAAGACCTCCACGAGGAAGCTAAGACCTCCACGAGGAAGCCAAGACCTCCACGAGGAAGCAAGACCTCCACGAGGAAGCTAAGACCTCCACGAGGAAGCCAAGACCTCCACGAGAAAGATAAGACCTCCACGAGAAAGCTAAAACCTTCACTAAGACCTCCACGGTAAAGCTAAAGACCTCCACAAGAAAGAGAAGTCCTCCTCAGAGGCTGCTTCCTCGGAGGGCAGCAGGTTTCCTGCGAGGCTAAGGAAACCGGCCTGAGGAGGGCCTGAACCACAAGGGTGAGGGACCACAAGGTGCGATAGGGAAGCCATCCTTTGAGGGCACCCTTGACAGGAGAAGATCCTCCTCAGAGGCTGCCTTCCCCAGAGGGAAGGCAGGTTTCCGACCAGGCTAGGGAGGCGGGGGGCCTGAGGAGCGCCTGAACCAATTGGGTGAAGAACCTCCAAGGCTAGAAGCCATCAATATCATATATATACTATATGTATCATATATAAATCATGTCAAGAGCAACATCAGTTCCCCGAAACCAGTGACAAAGACATCAATATGGCTACTGTTGTCCGTCATGCTTTGACAATCATTTCTTCTTTCGCATAAGGGATCAATGGAGCCGCGCGTGTCCCGAACGCGTAGATCAACTCTCAAATTACTATATGCCAAACGAACCAAAGTGTCACCAACCAACTCGGGTTTCATGTATTTCGTCACATATGTCTAGACAAAGATGCTGAGCATGAGAGAGAGAGAGAGAGAGAGAGAGAGAGAGAGAGAGAGAGAGAGAGAGAGAGAGAGTTTCATGACAACCAGTCATAACAGGTCCTCCTGTCCTCCCAATAAAAAGGGAACCGGTATGATTTAATAAATGTAAATTATCAGTCTCGCAGAAATATTCGCGTCAGTCACACTTTATTGCGACTGTCCCCTGGTGGCGGCTACTACTACTACTACCACCACCTCCTCCGGAAGCACGGAGACTCATCAAAGCGTTGCCGACTACCCCGACTATTTGGATGGTGGGGGGAGGAGGTGATGGGGGGAGGGGACGGTGGTAGGAATGTCGACTGTCGAATGACTTAAATTATCATTATGCGAATTAATGGAATCGTTTGACAAAATTGGGTGGCATGTCTTTTACACACATGAATACACTTACAGTATCGGTAAATATACATTAATTATTATACATTATAATCTATATATAATCATATATATTATATATGTATATATATATATATATATATATATATATACACGTTATGCAGGTTCTACAAAGCATCATTTATTGTCAGCATATATATATATATATATATATATTATATATATATATATATATATAATATATATATATATTTCAATTCAAATCAAACCGTTAATGTAACTAGTATATCAGAGTTTTACCAGACCACTGAGCTGATTACCAGCTCTCCTAGGGCTGCCCCGAAGGATTAAATATTTTTACGTGGCTAGAAACCAATTGGTTACCTAGCAACGGGACCTACAGCTTATTGTGGGATCCGAACCACATTATATCGAGAAATTAATTTCTATCACCAGAAATAAATTCCTCTGGTTCCGTGCTGGCCGAGCCGAGAATCGAACTTCGGACCTCCGGATTGGTAGCCGAGCGCGGAATCCACTCGTCCAACGAGGAACTATGTAAACTAGAAAAACTGGGTTAAACATACCAGCAACTTGCATAGAACCCTGTAAATAAATTTGCCCGTGAGAAGGCGATAACGTCAATACAGCGCAAGGATGAAAAATAAAAATTAGTAAAAGGAAAAAAAAGAGACCAATAAAAAACAATTGATTTAAAAGGAAACCTCTCAAAAGCCACTAACTGTAGGTGCCCGAGATGAACATATGTAGCGACGGAAAGAGTATAGGTCCAATCGCGGCTATGTATCAACGTCAGCAGGGCGAAAGAATATGATGTTGTCTTGTGGTCGAAAATATTTTCGCTTACGGTCGGGGATAAGTAGTTTGTAGGCTTACTCCCTCCCAGAGTTAGAAAAAAAAAAAAAAAAAAAAAAAAACATACCTCTTACCGGCCCCTCAAACAAAACCATTTATAACTCGCCCATCACATTAGCACCTCTTATGTTGTCACAACCAAGCAATAATGAGCCGGGGGGCGGGGGGAGGAGGAGGGGGGGGAGAGCTTTCATGACCAACAACCTGCACAATAATAAATAATCACCCAGCCGTTTCGTCCATCATGACCCGTAGCCCACATTCACACGTGTATCCAGGAGGAGGAGGAGGAGGAGGGGAGGAGGAGGTGACCATTTGGACCGCTAATTGGAACGGGCAGACGCAGGTGATCGATGAGGTTTTGGGGCTCACGGCGAGGGCTGTTTGATGGGGGAAGGGGGAGGGGAGGGGGAGAGGGAGGGGGAGGGGGAGGGGGTGCTACTACACACGAAGAGGAAGGAAGTGGCTTGTTAAAAAAGAGACAAAGAGAAGGGGCGGTAATTGATCGCCTTGTGGGTCGTAATTGAAATCTTCATTTACAGGTAACTCACGGGTCCCAGAGGACGCGACACTTACGGGGCATTCGACTGTAAACGGAAAATTTGTTTTTTATTGAGTTATAAGGACACCCTCCATTATTTCAATAGTAACAAAAATAATCTGGAAAGTAGGCAAAAGGCCGAAGCACTGGAACTACGAGGCCATTCAGCGCTGAAAGGGAAACATGACAAACTAAGGTTTGAAAGGGGTAACAGGAGGAAAACCGCAAAGCAGTTCCACTACGAAACTATTTTTTAGTTAAGGGGGTGGAAAGTCAGGTGGAGGAAAGAGATTATCAATAAGCTTTGTTGGTTTGTTTGTATGGTGTTTTTACGTTGCATGAAACCAGTGGTTATTCAGCAACGGGACCAACGTGACTTCCGAACCACGTCGAGAGTGAACTTCTATCACCAGAGATACACATCTCTCACACCTCAATGGAATGCCCGAAGAATCGAACTCGCGGCTTAAGAGGTGGTAGGTCAACACCATACCGGTCACGCCACTGAGGCACTTAAATCCATATGCACCTATCCGAAATATCTTGTTGGGGATCATCTACCACATAGCTTGTATCTTACCTATGCTACTAGCTGAGAGCATATTCTTAGCGAGCATTTATATCTGCTTTTACCAATGTCTGGACCAAAGTCCTTATGGGCTCAAGAACTGCACACCTAAAGAATGAGCTTGACAATATCTGGCATAAACTGGGCCACTTAATCAAGATTAACTGCCGGTGGTTATCAGTAATGATTTATTTATTTTTTTTTTTCAGAAAGATCGTCATATCTTGACACGCAAACTGGTGTATGCCATTTTTTCCTCATTCTGAGAAAATGGGCTTCAAAGATTTATATAATATTCAGAAGCTTCTAATTTTGTGGAATTTTTTTTTGTAAATCTTACAAAGTAGACAGCTGAAATTCTGATATGTTACAGAGTATCAAATTAGAGACTGACTGGAAAACTCAATAGAAAAAAAAAAAAATTGCAAATGTTATGTAGAGCATATTATGTAAAGGCCACCGAAAATAGAACTCTTTCAGTGTTCTCGGTATAATGATGTATGACCCGCGGCCCATGAAACTTTAACCACGGCTGGCTGGTGGCCTGTCTTATGTCGTTGCTGGACATACAATTAAGGCTTAACTTGAACCTTAAATGAAATCAAAGTTACCGAGGCTAGAGGGCTGCAATTTGTTATGTTCGATGATTGGAGGGTGGATGATCAACGTAACAATTTGCAGCCCTCTAGCCACAGTAGGTTTTAAGATCTAAGGGCGGACAGACAAATAGCCATCTCAAAGGGCGGACAGAGAACGTGCGGACGGACAGACAAATAGCCATCTGAAAGGGCGGACAGAGAACGTGCGGACGGACAGACAAATAGCCATCTGAAAGGGCGGACAGAGAACGTGCGGACGGACAGACAAATAGCCATCTGAAAGGGCGGACAGAGAACGTGCGGACGGACAGACAATAGCCCTCGAAAGGGCGGACAACGTGCGGAGGACAGACAAATAGCCCATAAAGGGGCGGACAGAGAATGCGGACGGACAGCAAAATAGCCATCTGAAAGGGCGGACAGAGAAGTGCGGACGGACAGACAAATAGCCATCTGAAAGGGCGGACAGAGAACGTGCGGACGGACAGACAAATAGCCATCTGAAAGGGCGGACAGAGAGCACGTGCGGACGACAGCTAGCATAATTGTAGTCAATATGAGGCGCGGACGTGATCACCGAACAAATGTCATATGAAAGGGCGGACAGAGAACGTGCGGACGGACAGACAAATAGCCATCTGAAAGGGCGGACAGAAACCGTGCGGACGGACAGACAAATAGCCATCTGAAAGGGCGGACAGAGAACGTGCGGACGGACAGACAAATAGCCATCTCAAAGGGCGCCAAAGGAGAAGTGCAGACGGACAGACAAAATAGCCAATCTTCAAAGGGCGGAACAAAGGGCGGGACAGAGAACGTGGCCCAGGACGGACAGACAAAGCCAATCTAAAGGGAGGACAGAGAACGGCGGCGGGACAGACAAATAGCCATCTAAAGGGAAAGGACAAGAGGAACGTTGCGGGAGGAAACACCAAATAGCCATCTCAAAGGGCGGAAAAGACAAACCGTGCGACGGGACAGACAAAATAGCCCTCTGGGAAACAGGGACCAGAACAACGTGCGGACGGACAGACCAAATAGCCATCTGAAAGGGGGCGGGAACAGGAAACCGTGCCACACGGGCGGACAAAGAGCCATCTGAAAGGGCGGACAGAAACCAATTGCGACGGGACAGGAACCAAATATCCAAAACTGGAAACCAAAGGGCGGACAGAGAAACGTGCGGAACGGACAGGACAAATAGCCATATCAAAGGGCGGGACAGAAAACCGTTTGCAGACGGAAGACAAATAGCAATCTAAAGGGCGGACAGAAACCATGCGGATGGACAGACAAAATAGGCATTCTCAAAGGGGCGGACAAGGAACGTGCGGGACGGAAGGAAACAAAAATAGGCCATCAAAAGGGCGGACAGAAACCTCGGATGGCAGACGGACAAAGGGCCAACAGAGCCATCGGAAAGGGCCGGACAGAGAACACAAGCGGATGGGCAGGACAAAAATAGGCCATCCAAAGGGCGGACAGGCGGTGCAGACGGACAGACAAATAGCAGGCTCAAAGGTGCGGACAGAAACATGCCGGACGGACAGACAAATAGATCTGAAAGGGCGGACAGAGAACGTACGGTGACAGACAAATAGCCATCTGAAAGCGGACAAGAGAACGTGAGGAGGGACGAAATAGCCATCTGAAAGGGAGGGACAGAAAACGTGCAGACGGACAGACAAATAGCCATCTCAAAGGGAGGGACAGAACCACGTGCGGACGGACAGGAACAAATAGCCATCTGAAAGGGCGGGACAGAGAAAAGTCGGACGGACAGACAAATAGCATATGAAAGGGCGGACGAGACGTGGGACGGACAGAAAAATAGCCATCTGAAAGGGGCGGACAGAAAACCGTGCGGCCCGGACAGACAAATAGCCATATGAAAGGGGGACAGAGAAACGTGCGGACGGGACAGACAAAATAGCCATGAAAGGGCGGGACAGACAAACGAGCGGAACGGGACAGACAAAATAGCCATCGAAAGGGAGGCAGAGAACGTGCGGACGCAGACAAATAGCCATCTGAAAGGGCGGACAGACAAGTGCGGACGGACAGACAAATAAGCCATGAAAGGGGCGGAACAGGAGAACGGCGGACGGAGACAAAAAGCCATGAAAACGGGACAGACACGTGCGGACGGACAGACAAATAGCCATCTCAAGGGCGGACAGAGAACGTGGCGGACGGACAGACAAAAGCCATCTGGAAAGGGGGACAGACAGTGCGGCGGACAGACAAATAGCCATCTGAAAGGGCGCAAGAGAAGTGGGACGGACAGGGACAAATAGCCATCGAAAGGCGGACGACAAACGGTGCGGACGGACAGACAAAATAAGCCATCTCAAAGGGCGGACAGAGAAACGTGCGGACGACAGACAAATAGCATCTGAGGTCGGGAAGAAAAACGTGCGGACGGGACAGACAAATGCATCTGAAAGGGCCTTGACAGAGAACGTTGCGGACGACACAACAAATAGCCAAATGAAAGGGCGGAGACACGTGCGGACGACAGCAAATAGCCATCGAAAAGGCGAACAGGAACGTGGCGGAGGAAACAAGACAAATAGCCTCTGAAGGGCGGAACAGAGAAACTGGGCGGACGGAACAGGACAAATAGCCATCTAAAGGGCGGACAGAGAACGTGCGGACGGACAGACAAATATAGGCCAATCGGAAAAGGCGGACAGGACAGGTTTGCGGACGGGACAGACAAATAGCCATCTGAAAGGGCGGACGAGAACGTGCGGACGGACAGACCACAAACTAGCCATCTAAAAGGGCGGACAGAGAACGTGCGGAACGGACAGACAAATCACCATCTGAAGGTCGTACGGAGAGAAAACAACGGTGTCGGACGGGCACAAATAGCCATCGAAAGGGCGGACAGAGAAACGTGGGGGCGGAACCGGACAGACAACTAGCCATCTGGAAAGGGCTGCGGCCGGAAACGTGGCGGGAACGGACAGACAAATTCCTCCTGAAATGGCGGACAGGAAACGTGGCAAAGACGGACAGACAAATAGCCATCTGAAAAAGGGCGGACAGAAACCGTGGGCAGGAACCGACAAAGGGAGACAAATAGGCCCTCTCAAAGGGCGACAGAAACCATGCGTATGGACAGACCAAAAAGCCATCTCAAAGGGCGGACAGAGGAAACGGGTTCGTACGGACAGACAAATAGCCATCTGAAAGGGCGGGACAGACCGTCGCCCCGGGACAGACAAATAGCCATCTGAAGGGCGGACGAGAACATGCGGAATGGACAGACAAAAGGCCTCTCCAAAGGGCGGACAGGAGACGTGCAGACGGACAGGAACCAAATAGGCAAATCTCAAAAGGGCGGACAAGAAACCATGCGGAAATGGACTAAAGGACAATAAGCCAAAAATCCTCAAAGGGCGGGACAGAGAAACGTGCGATGGACAGAAACAAATAGCCGTCTTAAAGGGCGGGACAGAGAACGCGGGAAGGACCGACCAAATAGGGCAAACTGAAAGGGCAGACCGAGAACGTGCAGATAGGGACAAGACAAATAAAGCCATCTCAAAGGGCGGGACAAAGGACATGCGACGACGACAAATTACCAATCCTGAAAGGGCGGACAGAGAAGTGCGGACGGACAGACAAATAGCCATCTGAGGGCGGACATAAGAACGTGCCGGCCGGACAAAGACAAATAAGGCCATCTGAAAGGGCGGACCAGACGTGCAACGGGACAAGACAAATACCATCTGAAAGGGGCGGACAGAGAAAACGTCCGGAACGGACAGACATGCCATCTGAAAGGGCGGACAGAAACGTGCGAAAGGACAGAAAAAATCCATCTGGAAAAGGGCGGCAGAGAACGTGCGAAACGGACAGACAAATAAATACCTCTGGCAAGGGCGGACAGAAAACGTGGGCGGACGGACAGGACAAAATACCATCTGGGGGGACAGAAACGTGGCGACGACAGAACAAAATAGCCTCTGAGCTACAGAAAAAGAACTAAAGGGCGGACAGGACAGGACAAGAGCCCACTGAGGGGCTGACAGAAACCCGTGCCGAAACGGACAGACAAATAGCCATCTGAAAAGGGCGGACAGAGAACGTGCGGACGACGACAAATAGCCATTCGAAATGGCGGCAGACGGAGGTGCTGGACGCACAAATACCAAATAGCCAAAATCCTCATGCGGTACCAGATAACGGTGGCGAAACGTACAGACAAATAGCCATCTGCAGGGGGGACAGAACAAGTGCGGAACGGGACAAAGACAAATAGGCCATCTGAAAAGGGCGGACAGAGAACGTTGCGGACGGACAGACAAATAGGCATCTGAAAGGGCGGACATAGAAACGGGCGGGTAAACGGACAAAGGACGAATAGCCAGTCTGGAAAGGGCGGACAGGAGACGTGCGACGGACAGACAAATACCAAATCTGAAAGGGCGGAAACAAGGACAGACCAAATAGCCACTGAAAGGGCGGACAGAGAAGTGCGGACGGACAGACAATCGCCTCTGGAGGGGCGGACAGGACAAATAGTCCATCTGAAAGGGCGGACAGAGACGTGCAGGACGGTACAGACAAATAGCCATCTGAAAGGGCGGGACAGCCACCGTGGCGGACGCACAAATAGCCATCTGAAAGGGCGGACAGAGAACGTGCGGACGGACAGACAAATAGCCATCTGAAAGGGCGGACAGAACCGTGCGGACGGACAGACAAATAGCCATCTGAAAGGGCGGACAGAGAACGTGCGACGGACCAGGACAAATGCCATCTTGAAAGGGCGCCATGGAACGTCCGACGGACAGACAAATACCTCTGAAAGGGCGGCAGAGAACGTGTTCGGACGGACAGACAAATAGCCATCTGAAAGGGCGGACAGACACGTGCGGGGACAGACAAATAGCCCATCTGAAAGGGCGGACGAGAACGTGCGGACGACACAAATACCATCTGAAAGGGCGGACAGAGACGTGCGGACGGACAAGCAATAGCCATCCTAAAGGGTGGGGACAGAGAACGTGCGGACGGACAGACAAATAGCCTCTCAAAGGGCGACAGAGAACGTGCAGCGGACAGACAAATAGCCATCTTCAAAGGGCGACAGAGAACGTGCCGGACGGACAGACAAATAGCCATGAGGGCGAACATAGAACGTGGCGAAACGGGACAACAAATAGGCCATCTGAAAGGCGAACAGAACGTGCGGACGGACAGAAACAAATAGCCATCTGAAAGGGCGAACCAGGAGAACGTGCCGGACGACAAACAAAAGGCCAATCTCAAAGGGCGGACAGAGACGTGCGGCCGGACAGAACAAAAGCCATCTGAAAAAGGCGGACAGCCAGGTTCGGACGGACAGACAAATAGCCATCTGAAAGGGCGGACAGAGAACGTGCGGACGGACAGACAAATAGCCATCTGAAAGGGCGGACAGAGAACGTGCGGACGGACAGACAAATAGCCATCTGAAAGGGCGGACAGAGAACGTGGGCGGAGGGACCATACAAATAGCCATCGGAAAAGGGCGGACAGAGAACGTGGCGACAGACAAATAGCCATTCTGAAAGGGCACCAGAACTGGCGGACCGGACAGACAAATAGCCATCTGAAAGGGCGGACAGAAACCGTGCAGACGGACAGACAAATAGCCATCTGAAAGGGCGGACAGAAACCGTGCAGACGGACAGACAAATAGCCTATGAAAGGCGGCAGAAACGTGAAAGACGGACCACAGAGCCATCTGAAAGCTAACAGAGAACGGTACGGAACGACACAAATAGCAATCTCAATAGTTCTCTTTAACAAAAAACTAAAACCAGTCTCGAGCAAAATGTCTACTCCTTCACTAGTTCCAAGATGCAATCTCTATCTGGCGATTCATTAAAAAAGTAGGATGGGAGCCTAATCTGCTTTTTCCTCCAGACGTTTTTCCTCCCAAAAAATCATTAATCACTCTCTCTCTCGGAGCTGACCACTTTATTTTCCTTCCTTATCTTCCCTACTTCCTCCCTACTCTCTCCACTACTCTTATCTCTCCGCTCTGAGTTCCTCAATTTTTTTCTTTCTTTCCTGATCATCAATTTCCTTCATACCAATCTCGATTTGGTACGTGACGAATAAAAACTTTATTTCCAACTTTATCTTTCCACAACTCTGTCGACTCCAAAGAACAGAATAATATAGAATTTAGGCCAAAGGCCAAGCGCTGGGATCTACAACTACAAGGTCAATCGGCGCTGAAAGGGAAATTGACAGTAAAAGGTTTGAAATGTGTAACAGGAGCGAAACCTCTAGCTAGCAGTTGTAGAGAGGGTGGAAAGTCATAAGGTAGAAAGAGAATATGACCAGAGGTAGAGTAAAAGGAACGTAAAAGGTTGCAGCTAGGGGCCGTAGGGACGCTGCAAAGACCCTTACGTATCGCCTACAGTGCTATTTTATTATTATTAAAAAAAAAGGAGTACTGTAATAAGCCTAAGAAATAAAAGCCCTTTCACAAGTAAGCAATTAGGGGTCTTCTATAAGTCTGGGTTCTTATAAAATACCCTACTTGCTTACTTATAAAAGAGCACGGACTTACAAAAAGAGCCCACAACTTCTTACTTATAAAAGAGCCCGTCAACTGCTTACTTATATAAGAGCCTTTACTCTTACTTATAAAAGGGCCCTTATTTCTAAGGCTTATTAAAGTACCCTTTTTTCTTAGATTTATAAAGTCTAAGTAAAAAGGGCTCTTCTAAAAATATACAGACTTTCATATTACCAATCTCTTGGACCACGAAACTCCACCATCCACCATAGCATTTCCACAACATGAGAAGGAAGTTATTAATATTAAATTCGCTGTGATAAACAGCCTCCAATAAGGAAAAATAATAAATTCGCTGTGCTAAAACTGCCTACAAATAAGGAAAACTAATAAATTCGCTGTGCTAAAACTGCCTCCAATTAAGAAAAACTAATGTATTCACTGTGCTAAAACTGCCTCCAATTAAGAAAAACTAATGCATTCATTGTGCTAAAACTGCCTCCAAATAAGGAAAACTGATAAATCCAGTGCTAAAAACGGCCTACAAATAAGGAAAACTAATAATTCCAGTGGTAAAACTGCCTCCAAATAAGGAAAACTAATAATTCCAGTGGTAAAACTGCCTCCAAATAAGGAAAACTAATAATTCCAGTGGTAAAACTGCCTCAAAAATAAGAAAACTAATAAACTGTGCTAAAACTGCCTCCCACGAAGGAAACTATCAAATTCACTGTGCTAAAACTACCTCCAAATCAGGAAAACTGATAAATCCAGTGCTAAAACGGCCTCCAAATAAGGAAAACTAATAAATCCAGTGCTAAAACGGCCTCCAAATAAGGAAAACTAATAAATCCAGTGCTAAAACGGCCTCCAAATAAGGAAAACTGATAAATCCAGTGCTAAAACGGCCTCCAAATAAGGAAAACTAATAAATCCAGTGCTAAAACAGCCTACATGTAAGGAAAACTGATAAATCCAGTGCTAAAACGGACTCCAAATAAGGACAACTAATAAATCCATAGCGAAACAACCTACCTATAAGGAAAAACCTAATATCCAGTATAAAACGCTCCAAATAAAGAAAACTGATAAATCCAGTGCTAAAACGGCCTCCAAATAAGGAAAACTGATAAATCCAGTGCTAAATCGGCCTCCAAATAAGAAAAACTAATAAATACAGTGCTAAAACAGCCTACATGTAAGGAAACTAATAATCCAGTGCTAAAACAGCCTACATGTAAGGAAACTAATAAATCCAGTAATAAAACGGCTTCCAAATAAAGAAAACTGATAAATCCAGTGCTAATACGGCCTCCACATAAGGAAAACTGATAAATCCAGTGCTAAAACGGCCTCCAAATAAGGAAAAATAATAAATACAGTGCTAAAACGGTCTCCAAAAAAGGAAAACAAATAAATCCAGTGCTAAAACGGCTTCCAAATAAAGAAAACTGATAAATCAAGTGCTAAAACGGCCTCCAAATAAGGAAAACTGATATATCCAGTGCTAAATCGGCCTGCAAATAAGGAAAACTGATAAATCCAGTGTTAAATCAGCCTCCAAATAAGGAAAACTAATAAATCCAGTGCTAAAACGGCCTCCCCCAAATAAGGAATAATGATATATCCAGTGCTAAAACGGCCTCCAAATAAGGAAAACTGATAAATCCAATGCTAAAACTGCTTCCAAATATGGAAAACTAATAAATCCAGTGCTAAAATGGCCTCCAAATAAGGAAAACTGATAAATCCAGAGCTAAAACGGCCTCCAAATAAGGAAAACTGATAAATCCAGTGCTAAAACGGCCTCCAAATAAGGAAAACTAATAAATTCAGTGCTAAAACGGCCTCCAAATAAGGAAAACTGATATATCCAATGCTAAAACTGCCTCCAAATATGGAAAACTGATAAATCCAGTGCTAAAACGGCCTCCAAATAAGGAAAACTGATAAATCCAGTGCTAAAACGGCCTCCAAATAAGGAAAACTGATAAATCCAGTGCTAAAATGGCCTCCAAATAAGGAAAACTGATAAATCCAGTGCTAAATCGGCCTCCAAATAAGGAAAAATTATAAATCCGGTGCTAAATGGCCTCCAAATAAGGAAAACTAATAAATCCAGTGCTAAAACGGCCTCCAAATAAGGAAAAATATAAATCCAGTGCTAAAATGGCCTAAAAATAAGGAAAACTGATAAATTCAGTGCTAAAACGGCCTCCAAATAAGGAAAACTGATAAATCCAGTGCTAAGACAGCCTACATGTAAGGAAAACTGATAAATACTGTGCTAAAACGGCCTCCAAATAAGGACAACCAATAATTCCAGTGCTAAAACGGCTTCCAAATAAGGAAAACTAATAAATCCAGTACTAAAATGGCCTCCAAATAAGGAAAACTGATAAATCCAGTGCTAAAACGGCCTCCAAATAAGGAAAACTGATAAATCCAGTGCTAAAACGGCATCCAAATAAGGAACACTAATAAATCCAGTGCTAAAACAGCCTACATGTAAGGAAACTAATAAATCCAGTACTAAAATGGCCTCCAAATAAAGAAAACTGATAAATCCAGTGACTAAAATGGCCTCCATATAAAGGAAAATGATAAAATCCAAAGTGCTAAACGGCGCCCCAAATAAAGGAAAACTAATAAATCCATGCGTAAACGGCCTCCAAATAAGAAAACTGATTAAATCAGTGCTAAAGACGGCCCTCCAAAATAAGGAAAACTGATAATCCAGTGAAAATAAACGGCCGGCAAATAAGGAAAACTGATAATCCAGTGATAAATCGGCCTCCAAATAAGGAAAATAATAAAATCCAGTGCTAAAGGCCTTAAAAATAAGGGGGGGGGGAAACTGATAAATTCCAGTGCTAAAAACGGCTCCAAATAAGGAAAACTGATAAATCCAATGCTAAAAACAAACCGGCCCCAAATAAGGAAAACTGATTAAATCCAGTGCTTTAAAAAGGCCTCCAAATAAGGGAAAACTAATAAATTCGTGCTAAACGGCCTCCAAATAAGGAAAACTGATATATCCATGCTAAAATCGCCTGCAAATAGGAAAACTGATATATCCAGGGTGAAAATCCATCTGCCTCCAAAATAAAGAAAACTTATAAATCCAGTGCTAAAACGAAAACCTATAAAAATAAGGAAAACTGATAAATTCAGTGCTAAAACGGCCTCCAAATAAGGAAAACTGATAAATCCGAAAATGCTAAAACTGGGGGGGAAACTCCAAATAAGGTAAACCTGGATAAATCCAGTGCTAAAACGGCCTCCAAATAGGAAACTAATAAATTCTTGCTAAAAACGCCTCCAAATAAATGTAAACTGCTATTATCCAATGCTGTAAAACGGTGCCTCCGAAACAAAAAAGGAAACAAATAAATCCAGTGCTAAAACGGACTTCCAAATAATGAAAACTGATAAATCAAGTGCTAAAAAAAACGGCCTCCAATAAGGGAAAAACTGATAAATCCAGTGCTAAATCGGCCTGCAAATAGGAAACTGATATATCCAGTGCTAAACTTCGGCCTGCAAATAAGGAAAACTGATAAAATCAGTGCTAAAGCTGCCTCCAAATAAGGAAAACTGATAAATTCAGTGCTAAAACTGCCTCCAAATAAGGAAAACTAATAAATCCAGTGCTAAAACTACCTCCAAATAAGGAAAAATAAATCCAGTGCTAAAACGGCCTCCAAATAAGGAAACTGATAAATCCAATGCTAAAACGGCCTCCAAATAAGGAAAACTGATAAATCCAGTGCTAAAACGGCCTCCAAATTAGGAAAACTGATAAATCCAGTGTTAAAACTGCCTCCAAATAAGGAAAACTGATAAATCCAGTGCTAAAACGGCCTCCAAATAAGGAAAACTGATAAATCCAGTGCTAAAACGGTCTCCAAATAAGGAAAACTGATAAATCCAGTGCTAAAACGGTCTCCAAAAAAGGAAAACTGATAAATCCAGTGCTAAAACTGCCTCCAAATAAGGAAAACTGATAAATTCAGTGCTAAAACTGCCCCAAATAAGAAAAACTATCCACTGTGCAAATACCTTCAAAAATGCAAGTAAACATCTGCACAAGGACGAGTCGGCGTATAGTACAATATTCTCATGCAAATTAATAGCACCGCCTTAGATATGAGGGACTAAAAGCACTCACCAAAAGGAAGTAGCATCATTTGGGTCAGACATCAGGAGCAAAACATAGCCATTACACCTACCACCTTAAATGCAACCCGCAATAAACGCGCGGCTGGAACCTGCTGGTAACATCGATAAGCATCACCACAGAAAGGTTAAGTACATTATAGTTTAATCAGACCACTGAGCACCGATTAACAGCTCTCCTAGGGCTGGCACGAAGGATTCAATTTTTCAATTCACGTGGCTGGGAACCATTTGGTTACATAGCAACAGGAACTACAGCTTATATATAGTGTGATCCGAACCACGTCATGTCGAGGAATGAATTTCTAATCGCCAGAAATACATTCTCCTGCCTTTAGGATAAATCTCGCCGAGCAAGAAGCAACATAACGATTTGTAAAGGAACTTCACAACACGCCAACGCTATACTCTCCAGAGGAAAAGACGACACCAGAATTATTTCCTTCGGCCCCGTTACTCTGCCAGTAATGTTTCGCAATCAATTTCACTCCCCCATAGGAAAGGAACCAGCCATTAGGCTGCTCTATACGCCAACGAGAGGGAAGGGGGAGAGGAGGGGATCGCAAAACTAATGGCCCCGTTCAGAAGCCAAAATTAACCATTACTTACATTCGAAATCACACGTCGTCGCTTACGGAACAGGCTAAATATCTGCGATACGTTTTTACCCCCATTTTCATATTCTTTACGAGAGGAAGCGTTCTTCTTGGAGTTCAGCAGCTTTTTTTTAGCTTTATAACGAATTTTACGGCACCAACGGAAAACATTGTAACATTAAATTCAGGTACTTTGTAGCCTTTAAAAATCAAATCTAGTTTCGCAAACGGTAAACAGTAATACGCTTCATTTGTGATTATTTAAAAAATATAAAAAATATATAGTGTATATATATATGATAATATATGTATATATATATATATATATATATATATATATATATATATATATATATATATATTAGCAATTATTAGCACTAGTCGCCAATCAACTCTTTCAAGACATTTCCTACAGATGAAATGTTGCAATGGAATGTAATAAGAGATTTGACGCCAAATGCCAAAACATGGGACCTACGAGGTCATTCAGCACCGAAAAGGAAATCGACAGTCAAGGAGGAAAACCTCAGTGGAAAGTTAGATGGAAGGAAGAGAATATGAACAGAGGTACAGTAAAAGGTAGATGAAATGCTGGAGAGACAGACAAATACTGCAAGCACTCAACTATACTAATAAAGACAATAAGCTTTACAGAAACAAAGCAAACAAAAACAAATAAAAATGGACACTTGCACAGAATCCAACGCATTTTATTACGACCAAGGCAAATCTCTAAAAACAGTGCGGGTGGAATATTTCGAAAACAGCATTTATA
>NC_087203.1:44259035-44309852 GCF_015104395.2 Macrobrachium nipponense
TCATTCCTACTACTGCACCTCCGTACACATTCTCATTCTCCCATCTGAATTTCCACACTCCCTTAACAATAGTTTGAACATTATTTTCAGCTGTGAATGACCTCATAAAACCCAAAACTTGGCCATTGGCCTATATTTTACAGTCAAATTACGATTAATACAATTGAGCATTACGTTTCCTACACATAAATGTAAAAAATGTAGTAATTAGGCCAAAGGCCAAGCGCTGGGACCTATGAGGTCATTCAGCGCTGAAACGACGGGAAAAGGGTTGGAAACGTGTAACTGGAGGTACAGTAAAAGGAATGAGAGCGGGTAGCAGCTAATGGCCGAAGGAACTCTGCATGGAAACTTTTAAGTAATGCCTACAGTGCACAGCATGAGGTGCACTGACTGCACACCTTTTCACAGACAAATAAGTGCTCCTCAGATACCAACGAGAAAAACACTTGGGAACTCGCTAATTCCAAGTGTTAAGTTTGAAGCTTTTAGTGGCTGTTAAAAATTGATAACTACCTTGTCTGAGAGAATCTCCCTCTTTATACCAAATTCAGCTATAGTAGATTCACATCAACCGTGCATTTGATAAGCCAATCACAGGGCTGGAAAGTCTCTGTCTCTCTCGAGAGTTCACATGGGTAGGATCTATGTTCCACCTCTCCTGAAAGGCGTATCCCTCAGGAGAGGTGGAACCTAGATCCTACCCATGTGAACTCTCGAGAGAGACAGAGTTTCAAGACCTGTGATTGGCTTATCAACAGCCAATCAGGAACGTCGTAAGGGACTGGCCTAGACATCAAATGCACGGTTGATGTGAATCTAATATAGTAGCCAGTTAATTTTGAAGGTAATATTACAATTATTACCTAGTTTTAAAAAAAATATTTAAAGCCGTTAAAAAAAATTCATGGTAATTTGCAAATATTGTAGGTATATATTTTTGTAATATTTTGTAACGTCTTATGTAAATGAAGTTATATTTTTCTAATAAAAGAAAAAAAAAGTTCAATGAGACCATTTAAATAAAATGTACTGCGCAATATACCAGTAGGAATATGCCACATTCAACCAAAAAATAAAACCTTACTATAAATCTACTATCACAAAAGTTGCTATACGAAATATGAGCAAACATCTGTAAATAAACGAAACTTTAGAAAATTAAATTATGATTTGCTTTCCTTTACAAAGTCCAGCCTTAACTAAATATTTATATTTTATATCAAAATACCAAAATGATTCACCAGAGAAGCCTTAAGAAACAAAATACCTACACAAGGAAATCAATCCTACAACAGATATTGCACAAAACATGAATTGTGAAGATTCGTGTATTTAAGAGCGAGTTCTTCGTTAACGCCAATGTAATCCAATAATATACTTACATCAGCTAAAATATGGAATTATATATACGAATAATATTCATTTTAAGTAGAATATTAAGTTCCAGATGTAAAAAGTATAGAATATTATGTTGCACGTAAAATATCTCGTTTACGATAGTTAATTTCGTTCAAACAATTTTACGGTCGTCTAATAAAACATTTACGTGCCTTACAAAATTTAACGAAAAACGTCTCGAGGGTAACAGCATAATCCATAGCATATCTCCAAAGAAAGTTACCTCTGGTAGCATACCAGTACAGGAAATCCTAACGTTTTACTGTATATATTTAATTTTTTCATAAACGGAACATATATTCCCCCCATTCACGTTTAACAATATTGACTACCAAAACCAGTACCCTAAAATCCATATATTTTCTGGGTAAACGGTGCCAGTTTCCGAGTAAAACTAGGCCTAATACAAAGCATATTGCCTTTTCCCTAGTTCACGTTTAACGACATTCTACCTAAAATTTCCACATACTTTCTTGGTAACACGTACAGTTTCATAGTTAAACTAGGCCTATGGGTAGCAGGTGACCGTTTCAGAGGAAAACTAGGCATAATACCAAGGATAATATTTTCCCCAGTTCAAGTTTAACGGCATTTTACCTAGACTTTGCCAAAAACTAGTACCCTGAAACCAACATATTTTCTGGGTAACCGGTGCCCGTTTCTGAGTAAAAGTAGGCCTATAATACTAAGCATATAGATTTTTTCCCCCAGTTCAGGTTTAAAGCCATTTTACCTAGACTTGACCAAAAACTAGTAGCCTGAAACCAACATATTTTCTGGGTAACAGGTGACCGTTTCATAGGAAAACTAGGCATAATACCAAGGATAATATTTTCCCCAGTTCAAGTTTAACGACATTTTACCTAGACTGCCAAAAACTAGTACCCTGAAACCAACATATTTTCTGGGTAACTGTGCCAGTTTCCGAGTAAAAATAGGCCTATCGCTAATACCAAGGATACTTTTCCCAGTTCAGGTTTAACGACATTTTACCTAGACTTTGCCAAAAACTAGTACCCTGAAACCAACATATTTTCTGGGTAACCGGTGCCCGTTTCCGAGTAAAACTAGGCCACAGACATCGAGTAGCCAACACCTCATCGATAGTGCGTGCCAGCCTAAAGCCATGGCATTAACCAGAGCTGCCTGGGGACATCAAAGGCCCCAAAAGCACCGGGAGGACTGCACGCAAGGGCGCCGTCGCGTGTCGATCGGGTGACACTTTTGATGCGAGCCTCGGCACCTGGCGTGGATTAGAAAAAACGACACTACGTGGTCCTTTGAGCGTGAGCCTAGTACCAGCAGCTGAGCGACAGACTGGCGCCAAAAAATTTGGCGCCATCGCCTCTACCGCCTACGGCCATGTCGTGAAGAAGGGAATGACTGACTATTGCTTTTCATGATGTCCATTTAAATTATTCCTTCGCGGCATCAAAGGCCTTCTCTGATGACAGGTTGTGGAGAACCCGGCGGGAATGTAACTTTTGTGCGTCTTAATGCAGGAATCCATCCAGGGGCGATCGACACCACACTTCTATACCGGCTTGAGCTTGAACGCCAACACATCAACCCCGTCCCCATCGACCTCCAAGAGAGAGAGAGAGAGAGAGAGAGAGAGAGAGAGAGAGAGAGAGAGAGAGAGAGAGAGATTGTTTTTTAAAACTTTCTGAAGGTTATCCCTTGTTGAAAAATAAAGTTTTTGAAAACGTTATGGTTTTTTATTTATTTTTTTTTTTAGAGAGAGAGAGATTTTTTTGAGAGAGATTGAAGAGAGAGAGAGAGAGAGAGATTGTTTTTGAAACGTTCTGAAGGTTATCCCTTGTTGAGAGAAGAGAGAGAGAGAGAGAGAGAGAGAGAGAGAGAGAGAGAGAGAGAGATATTGTTTTTGAAAAAGTTTTTGAAAACGTTATGGTTACCATTTTTTTGAGAGAGAGATATTGTTTTGAAAACGTTCTAAGGTTATCCCTTGTTGAGAGAGAAATAGTTTTTGAAAACGTTTTAAGGTTATAATTTTTAGAGAGAGAGAGAGAGAGAGAGAGAGAGAGAGAGAGAGAGAGAGAGAGAGAAGAGAGAGATTGATTTTTGAAAACGTTATAGTCCTGTTTTTTGGAGGAGGGGGGAGAGAGAGAGGAGAAAGGGAGAAATGTTTTTTGAAAATGTTATGGCTATCTTTGTTTGGAGAGAGAGAGAGAGAGAGAGAGAGAGAGAGAGAGAGAGAGCTCCACTAAATGTTGTCTACACCGTTTTTTGTTTATTAAACGAACAAAAACGTTAACATATTCTCACACACAAAACACAATAAAAATGCCAAAGGGAATGACAATAATTCCATTGAATTGCCCAAATCAAACATTCACCTTATATAAGAAAAAAAATACTTTAATCCATTTGTCTGTTTGTCTTTATGGTGTTTTAACATTGCATGGAACCAATGGTTATTCATCAATGGGACCAACGGCTTCACGACTTCCGAACCACGTCGAGAGTGAACTTCTAACACCAGAAATTGATCCATTTGCTAGTTATGTAAAACCGCAAGTGCCGTTAAAAAATAAAAAAAATAAAAGAAATTTAAAAAAAAAAAATTAATAAAAATAGAAAAAGACTACTAAAAGAATCCTCTTTGGTACTCTGAAAAGAAATCAGGCTTGGATCCTTATTACTAAGCTAATCATAACCATGGCGCTAACACTATACCTTTCACTTACTCGGGGAGGGGTAAGCCTACAACTTTGTTGTTGTCGTTGTTCTTGTTATTGTGTGTGTGTGGGGGGGGGGGGGGGGGGGTAGGAAAGCACTACGGGAAGAGCCTAAAAAGGTCTGAAAAAGGTGTCTCACGTCGAGTTAAACTTGCAGGAATTCCAAGCTAGGATATTTAGATCTATTTATTACAATGAAAATGTTAAAAAAAAAATTAAATAATGTGCATATTAAACAGCGCAGAAAAAATTATTTAATAAATATAGCGTATTTTAATTTTCGTTGGTGAAACAGGGATCTATTTGACCGTAGATTTCAGCACGTTTTAATTTACGTTCAAAGTTAGGAATATAATGTTTACAACCTAAGTGTGCAGGGGAAAATCTTGCATGCTTCCCGAGTAAGCTGGAGGTCGGATCAAGCCTAGTTTTAAACTTGACCCAACAAATGCTAATTCATTAGCCTTTACGGTAAAGAGGTGCATATGAGCAGATATCCAGTTTTCCAGCACTTGCAAATTCCATGACTTTTCAAAATGCCGTCAAGTTATTGGTAAGAGAATTTCTAAATAGAATAAAATAATTTAGGCCAAAGGTCGAGCTATGGGACCTATGGGGTCATTCAGCACAGAGGGAAATTGAGAGTAGAGGGTTTGAAAGGTGTTACAGGAGGAAAACCAACCAAGCAGTTGCACTATGATTCAATTGCTAGGAGAGGGTGGAAAGTCAGACAGTAGGACTCAAAGGGCCACAGCTCTGGGTTTGGATAAGAAAAGATCGAAATTCCTTGCTAAAAATACAGACAGTATACATTTAGTAGGACTTGCTACTCTTAACAGAATATGTAATCTGTACAATTCACCGTGTTGATATAATGTAAAATCATTATTGTAATATGTTAATATTAAGGCCAAACAATTGTACCCTTGCCCAAATAAAGTTGTAGATAAACCACACTTTACATTACTCTTACTAATACTTGACTTTCTAAACTATTCGCTACCATGGTTAGCTCGCTCACTGCCCCTACTCTTCTTTCACCCATCTTAACTATCAGCTTAAAAAAAGATATCATTTAGCTGACAAGTTTTTAAAGGTAGTTACAGAAAAATACCCGTTAGTCAATAACAATTAGAATCGATGCAACGAACCTTAGATAATGCCTACAGTACACCTGCTTGAGGTGCACTAATGGCAGAACACCCCCCGCTCCCCCAGCGTGAAGTACGAATGAAGAAATGAACCACGAATGGGTGGAGTAAACGGGGTAAAAAGTTGGGGTGCAGCTCGGGGCTAAAGGAGGGCTGCAAACAACCTTTAGTAATGCTTACAATGCACCAAGGTATATACCTTGTAGTGCACAAACTGAGGTGCACTTCTGCAGACACCTATGGGAGTTACATAACGGCAAAGAAAAAAAAAAAAACAGTTAAATGTTTCATAATCATGAAATGACCCATAGACTATCTCAAATCGGAAAACCGGTTCAAACTAAAGGTTTTAATTACTGATGAACCCCGAAGAACCGATTTAAATAAGAGTTCTAAACAAATACGTTAGCCACCAACTAATACTATTAACCGTCATCACCAAAGAGCTTCCCCTAAAAATAGTAAGGATAAGCCTATGATTTTTTTTTTTTTTTTTTTTTTACAAAATCAACTTTCAACAACTAGGCCTATGTGGGGTTCAAGGACTACCAGCAATTTGGTCAGTTTGGCCTATGATAAACATGAGAGGAATTTACAGTGCCATGTGTCAATTCTGGTGATAAAGCACAACCACAGAAAGAGAGAGAGAGAGAGAGAGAGAAACGCCTCCCCCCACCCCCCTTCCCCATCAAACCAATCAATCACGATAATCTGAAAATTCGTTTACAGGCTGTCAGACAACTCCTCTTGCAATCTTCTTCCCAGCTTTTTCCCATTTTATATGGGGGTCGCCGTTTCGGATGAGCCGTTTCCATCTATTTCTATCTTGCGCTTCTGCTCATCAATTCCCTTCTCATGTAAATCTCCTCTCACACAGTCCTTCCTCTCTTTCTTGGTCTCCCTCTCTTTCTTCTTCCTTGCACCTCCACTCCCATAGTATGTCTCCAGCGTGGTCCTCATCTCTCCTCAACAGGTGTCCATACCATCTCAGCCTCCCCTCCTGCACTTTCTTTGATACTTCCACCACCTTAGTTGACCCCCTTATGTAGTCATTTCTGATCCTATCCACTCTTGTTACCCCAGACATCCACCTAAGCATTCTCATTTCTGCCACATCCATCTTCTTCTGCTCTGCTTTTCTCATGCTTGCTGTTTCCGTACCATACAGCATTGCTGTTCTTACCACCGTCTTGTGAAATTTTCCTTTTAACCTAAGCGGCACTCTTTTGTCACAAAGAACTCCCGAGGCCGCTCTCCAGTTGTTCCAGCCTGCCTGTACCCGATGTTTTACTTCTTCTTCCCATACTTCCTCCAGCGTTAACAAAAGATCCCAAATACTTAAACTTATCAACTCTCCTTATTTGCTCTCCACCAAGCTGAATACTTTCTCTATCATCCCCCTCAGTGGTGGTACACATATATTCTGTCTTGGATCTACTTATTCTCATTCCTCTGTCCTCCAGTACTTGTCTCCATCTTTCCAATTTCACTTCCAGATCTTCCCTGCTCTCTGCACACAGAACAATATCATCCGCATACAATATGTTCCATGGTACTGTCTCCCTTACTTCCTCTATTATAACATCCATCACTATGTTAAAGATAAATGGGCTCAGAGCCGACCCCCCTGGTGTAATCCTACTCTCACCTCAAAACCTTCTGTCTCCCCAACACTGCTCCTCACTCTGGTAAATACATTCCGGTACATCTCTTGTATCAATCGCACATACTTCTCTGGCACCTCCATCTTCTCCCTCAGCTCCTCCATACCTCTTGTCTCGGGACTCTGTCATAAGCCTTTTCAAGGTCAATGAATACCATATGTAGGTCCCTTTGTCTTTCCCCGAATTTCTCCATTATTTGCCTCAAACAAAATATACCATCTGTTGTTCCCCCTTTCCCTTCATAAATCCCATCTGCTCTTTACCTATTTGTACTTCTTCTCTCAGTCTAGCATCTATCATCCTTTCCAGTATCTTCAAAGTGTGGGACATCAATTTAATGCCCCTATAATTACCACACTCTTGGACATCGCCTTTCCCTTTAAAAATTGGGATCAATATACTCCCACGCCACTCATTTGGTATCTTTTCCTGTTCAAGGATCTTTATCATAAGATCGTACAGTATATCCACTCCTTCATCTCCTAATGCTTTCCATGCCTCCACCGGGATCATGTCTGGTCCGGTTGCTTACCCATTCTTCATCTTCTTCAGTGCATTTAGTACCTCTTGCTAGAAACCTCATTACCATGCCAATGTTCACTTGCCATCCTCTCTTATTAGTCTATTATTTTCTTCATTTAACAACTGTTCGAAATATTCTTTCCATCTCTTCACAATGTCTTTCCTCCTTTCTAAGCACTACACCATCTTGATTCTTTATTTGTTTGATGTGTGTTATATTCTTTGGTGCTCTTATTTCTAGCCTTGATAGCTCATCATCTTCTTTAATCCTTCCTTTGTCCCCAGCTCATTATACATCATCATCATCGACTTTGCTTTAGCTTGGGCTACCACCTTTTTCACCACCTTGTTTTTCTCTCTGTACCTATTTCTGTCTTCCACTGACTGTGACTCTTCCCATCTTTTCTTTGCCTCCTTCTTACTTTTACTACTTTCTCAATGTCTTCATCCACCACCAACTATCCTTTTCTTCCCATATGATACCAGATGTCTCTCCTAGCAGCTCCTTTCCATGCCTTCTTATTACTGCTGCATTTCGTGCCCACCATTCTTGAACATCTTCAATCCCTATATCAATATCCTCCAAAACCCTAAAAACCCCCTCTTAAACTCTCTCTTCTTATCCCCTTCCTTCTGTAATTCGTACCATTTAATTTTCCTTATCCCCCTTTAGCTTTGGTTTTTCTTTCCCTTTTCAACTTCAAGTCCATACATAGCAGCCTGTGTTGGGGGGGGACATCAAATGGTCGCCTGAATAACTTTGCAGTTCTTGACCTCCACCAGATTTATCCTTTTATACAAGGAAATAGTCTATCTGGGAGAATCTTCCCCCACTCCTATATGTTATTAGGTGTTCCCTTTTCTTCTCAAAAAATGTGTTTGACTATTGCCATGTCGAAATGACACAGCAAAGTCCACTACACTCTCTCCTTCTGGTTTCCTCAATTCCCAATTGGCCATGGCCCCCACCCTGCCCCCCCCCCCACCGCCCGATCGCCTCATTTTCACTTCCGACCATGGCCATTCAAATCTTGCCCCAACTATCACCCTCTCATGCTCTTCCAGTTCTTGCATTATTCCATCCATGTCTCTCCAGAAATCCCTTTCTCTCTTCTGTGCAACCAACTTGTGGTGCATATGCGCTTATAATATTCAGAATCTCTCCTCCATAACATATCTTCAATCTGATGATACGGTCATTCTTTCTATGCACTTCTATTACAGAGTTCTTTAGTTCACTAGACAGTACTATGCCAACTCCATTTCTACCTTGTTTATTTGCTCCACTATAATATAGCTTATATCCATCTCCAACTCTTTAGCTTTATTTCCTTTCCGCCGTTTCTTGCACACACACAACATCTACTTTCTTTTCTCTCATCAAGTCAGCCATTCTCTACCTCTCCCAGTCATGGACCCAACATTTAGCTGACATACTCTGAACCCAATGTGAGCTCGCGTTCTTTAGCTGCACCCGCTCCTGATGCAGTAGCCCTCGCCTTACCACAGAGTTAGGGCGATGTCTCTGTGCGTCGTTTACGGAGTACGCCCTAGCATTACCTCTTTCCATATTTCGGCTCATTCCCATTTTTGGTTTTGGCACAGATTTTTACAGCCGGATGCCCTTCCTGACACCAACCCTCCCTATTTATCCGGGCTTGGGACCGGCACCCATAAGGACTTGGTTGCCCCCCAGGTGGCTAGGTTAGACACTCCTCTTGCAATACACCGCAGAAAACCCCAATTCGACGGGACTATAAATCCCGCCATGAAAGCTGTAATAGTAGACGCACTAACTCATGGAGGCTTCCTTCCAGCCATCCATTTCTCCACACCAATTTGCATGGTCATAACATAAGCAACACATGAGCATCGCTTTGCCCCGCGAGGCTCGAGAAGATATATGGTTAAGTTTTATTCGGGAGTATATTTATAACATGTTTCATCTTGAGGGGATAAAGGCTGACGGATCCAATCTCTTTTGCCTTAATACTAAAAAAAATTATCTACAACAAATTACAAATGTATTAAGAAAAATACAATACGCATGATAAACACGAGACAATCTAAAACATTATTCTGTGCAAACTAAGCAGATTTTTAACCCCTCACGTGAAAAGCGACTAGTTTTACCACCGCTAGTCGCTGCGGTACCCACCTAAACCTCATAACCAACCATTAAAACCTAAAACCATCGTGAATAAAACCAAATACCGAAGCAAGACTTAAATTATTCTCAGCAAGAGTCGTTCCCATCATACCTACGAAGAGAAAAATAAATAAAAAAAATTAAGGGCCTTAAAAAGTTCCTCTCTTATCTTCCTCAAAAGTAAAGACCAACTTCCTGGTACTATTATTGCGTGGAGACTTCAAAGCGAAAGATCAAAAGGGGAAACTAGACAACGTAGTTATAATACTTTTGGAAAATTGGAGGGCCAAAGGGCTGGGTGGCTTGGCCTCTCTTTAAAAGAAATGATGGTCTGATACCGGGAAAAATTGAAGGCGGGTGAAGGTGGGAGACTGGTAACATTCAAAGCAGAAACGAAATCATTTCGATAAATACACACTAAAAATGCATGCAGTCTATTCGGTAATTATAGAGAGACTAATTTAATGTCCCGAATCTCCGTCTACTGCATTATTTACTAAGTTGTGTGTTTTACTAACATACCAGCCAAATTAACTAATAAAGGAATAGGATAAGGTTCTTCCTTAGCGATCTCATTCGCGTACTAGCACGGTCGAAGGTATATTGTTCTATAATGAATAGTAGTGTAATAACTGCCTAATCATCTCTTTGGTTTCTCTTGTAACGTAAGTTAAATGTTCATTTTTGCATAAGTCATTACCACACACTGTCACAGTTTCTACTTTACTTTTAATCATTACTATTCTCCGATGAGAGACTGACTTTCTTTGCACTGCTCTGTCCTCCGGTAATTGGCAGGAAGCCTTTTTGAGGCTGGAGAAGGGCGAGCATCCCCTATAGCCCATAATTTACTTTCCCACTTTCATGTTAGTGCTGTCCCTCGTTGGAGGATTTGTACTAAACACCCAGTGTCAAGTGGAAGCTCCCGTCGGAGCCTTTATGAAAAGGACAGTCTTACCTTAGCTCCATACAGCTCGTGTTAATTCACCGTTATGGCTGACGGATACGATTTTGTATATTACTTTAAAGTGTTATATTACCTAAAGTCCGGTGTTTGTGGTAAATCGTTTTCTGGTCTGGCAATTGATTTGAGGAGAGGACATGGTTAAAAAAAAATTATGTGGCTCTGGTAAAATTTAAGAGGTCACCACAATAGTGAAAAATAATTATACATATATATACATAAGATCGACGAAAACCCCAAATATGTAAAGGATCCATTAAGAAAATGCCGCCAAGGAACAGGTATAGATTGCTAGCGCCAATATACACCACGGATATTGGAAAAGAAACCTGTGAATACACGAAACCCAGACTAGGCTGTTCAAAGATGCCTAAAAAAAAAAAAAAAAAAAAAAAAGAAAAAAAAAAAAAAAAATGATAAAATTAGACATTTCCAAACAATATCAAAACTATTTAGGCAACTGCAGAACAAAATTATTTCAGAAAACCGTGGCCTGTAGCTTGTGAATAAATGGAGTCACTAAGATGGACCAATTGATCTTAATTAAGCCTAATTCGCGAGTTGACTAGAACCTCTCCTACCGGTATTCTATTATCTATTTGGACCTTTCTGCCAAGTACCATTACAATGTTTTGTATCCATCGAAACAGGAAGATTGCATTAATTCATAAATTATCTGTAAGGCCACAAAAGTGTGGCTTCCACAAATCGTTTGTACGTATACCTAATTTTTTTATGGAGAATCGTGCTATAAAGCAATATACTATAGATGATTCTGTTCAAGCTACCTCAAGTATACAGGTACTTTTATATTTGCCCCCACCTATCCATCACTGCGGTTATATATTAAACATCACTTCGATGTTCATGAGAATCAGTGGTCATCCTGATAAAAACTTACATTACTTCTTCAATTGGACGTCTACCGTGCAAGTACCAAAAAGGTTTTCTAAACCGTTATTGTAACAGGTAATGATAACTCGTAGAGTGCTTGACGAGACTAAGTAATTCGTTAGCTGCTTTTTATGATTTATTAAACTTACACAGTAGGTTCCCCGTCGCTGAGACCAGCAACTGACTGCTATAACCTACATACCAGACCTAGACCCAAGTCCACACTCCACAGACCCTTTGACTAGACAACTCACGGCATACTACTATTAAAAAATAAATAACCGGTTAGAAACGAACTTGTTTTAGTGTTCGTGTAATCGGTATAAAACGAAAACGACAATCATAGCGGCCACTTAAGTCTTCGATTGCATTTTCCTTCTTGCGATATAGGTGGGCTTTTTTTTATTGTCTTATAACAGCCTTAAGCACAACACCCTTGTTATCATTCGCACGGTATGCATGAACCAGACACCAACTGAAGAATCTACGTATAACAATTACGGTTAAAACAGACAAACTATGGCGGTTATACTCGATACGTATTATTTAAAAAAAAATTCATTCTCTATTATTTTCGTTATTTGAATGGTCAATACAACTGGGAATGTAAATTTTACAGTTGGCTTAGCATGTACTTGTTTGGAGAACATGAAGAGTAACGTTCTTTAAAGTGAAGAATAAATAAGACCCCTTTTTCAGAGTGTAATTCTTGATGCACTGCTATTATATATATATATATATATATATATATATATATATATATATATATATATATATACAATACACATATACATATATGTATATATATATAAGAATTAATCTCGAAAGTCTTATATTATCGACATATAAGTTTTTCCAGCCATTTAAAAAATAGGGTTTAAAAAATTCAGAACACATGCATAATATATATAGTATTACATAAATATATGTATGTATATTTATATATACTGTACATACATGCATACATATATATACATAAATTAATATACATATAATTTGTATAATACATAATATATATATATATATATATATATATATATATAATGTAGGTTTCATTATACATAAACCTACTTTATATACCAATAATATGGTATTGTTATGATACAATAAAGTTTTATGCATACTTACCTGGCAGGTATATATATAGCTTATCCTCTTGACGCACTGGCAGAATTTCAAAACTCGCGGCAACCGCTAGTACACTGGTAGTTCAGGTGATGGCCACCCCGCTCCCGTGGCGCTGGTACTTGGAACTATTCCCGTTTTCCTCAGATTTTCTCTGAACCCTGTCTCCTGAGGGGAGGAGGGTGGGAATTTAATTATATATACCTGCCAGGTAAGTATGCATAAAACTTTATTGTATCATAACAATACCATTTTTATGCATGACACTTACCTGGCAGGTATATATATAGCTGATTGACACATTTGGAGGTGGGTCATAGACAGCAACATCGTCATAATTCAAAAATTTAACCAAAAATTTTTAGAACTATGTATTATGTTCCTTACCTGCTAAGGTAGCTGACTTCGTAGGTCCTGCCTCTTAGCCTGCTAAACCTTAGTAGCTCTCAACTAGGACGTGACCTGTTTGTTGAGAAAGCTAACAATAAGGGCCTGACAACTGGACGTGACCAATTCGTTGACAGAGAACCCTAGCCCTCATTCACCACGGGCATTCATGCTAGGAAAGTTAGTCACCTGAACCACAAAAACACATATAATCACACTAATCACCAGACTGAGTTTGGTCTTTAACCTCCTCAGACAACCATAAAAACACTATAACCTAATTAAAATAAAACCTAGCATGTTATTAGGTTTATGGGGGTGGAAACTCCTTTGCCCAGTACTGTACCTGAGGATACAATACGGGCCTAACGTTTGACAATTATCAAAAGTTGTCTTCACGTCTCTAAGGTAATGCGAGGCAAACACAGAGTTTGTCCTCCAATACGTTGAATCTATAATGTCCTTGAGGGCTAAATTTTTCCTGAATGCTAAGGACGTAGCTACTGCTCTCACCTCATGAGCTTTAACTTTAATTACACCGAAGCATTCTTCTTGACAAAGCAAATGAGCATCTTTAATGACTTCTCTACAAAGAAAGCCATTGCGGTTTTTTAGACATAGGTCTAGTAGGATCTTTAACAGAGCACCACGAGAACCTGAAGTTCCCCTAATGCCTCTGTTCTTTCTACGTAAAACCGTAAGGCTCTTACTGGGCAAAAGAATCCTTTCTTGCTCTTGACCTACCAGATCAGCCAGTCCTTCAATCTCAATGATCTTGGCCATGGATGCGAAGGATTCTCATTCTTTGTCTAAGAACTCCTGTTGAAACGAGCAAACTGCTTTGTTGTGTTTCCAACCTATTGCTTGTCAATAGCTTGCAGCTCGCTAATCCTTTTAGCTGTAGCTAAAGCTACTAAGAAAATAGTTTTTCTTAGTTAGCTCTCGCACGGTGCACTGCCCATAGGTTCGAACTTATCCGTCTCCAAGAATTTGAGAACGACGTCCAAATTCCAAGAAGGGGTTCTGCACCGTCGATCCTTCTTTGTATCAAACGATCTGAGGAGATCTCTAAGATCTGCGTCATTGGACCGGTTTAAACCTCTGTGTCTAAACACTGCAGACACATACACTTATAGCCTTAATCGTCTGATTAGCCAAACCTAGTTCTTTCTTCAGGTATAGCAGGAAATCTGCAATCTGAGTCACAGAGGTACTGGATGAAGAAATCTTCCGATTCTTGCACCATCTACGGAAGTTGTCCCACTTCGCCTGGTACACTTTGATAGTCGATGGTCTTCGTGCTCTTGCCACTGCCTTCGCTGCTTCTCTAGAAAACCCCCTCGCTCTGACAAGTCTTTCGATAGTCTGAACGCAGTCAGACCCAGAGCGAGGGTGTTCTTGTGGAACCTGTCGAAGTGGGGTTGTTTGAGAAGATTCTACTCTCGTGGGTAGACTTCTCGGGGAATCTACTGTCCATATCCAGTACCTCTGTGAACCACGTTTGGGCCGGCCAGTATGGGGCTATCAGGGTGAGCCTTGTTCCTCGACTTTCCCTGAATTTCTTCATTACCTTTCCTAAAAATCTTGAACGGGGGAAAAGCGTACGCATCTAGCCCCGTCCAATCTAGTAGGAAGGCATCGACTGCGACTGCAAGAGGGTCCGGGATCGGAGAACAGTAGTTCGGTAACCTCTTCGTCGCCGCGGTAGCGACAAAAGATCCACTACTGGAGTGCCCCAAAGCTTTCCACAGTCTCTGGCATACTGACGATGCAAACATCCACTACGTGGAAAGCACTTGTCCGTCCCTGCTCAACAGATCCGCACCCTGACGTTCTTCTCTCCCTGAATGAACCTGGTGAGCAGGGTGACGTTTTCTTTCTTTCTGCGACCAAAGGGAAGAATCTCCTTTCGCCAGGTTGCAAAGAGCCAAACACGAGTGAGTTCCTCCTTTGTTTCCCGTATATACGCCAGAGCTGTGGTATTGTCCGCGTTTGATCTGCACTACTTTCCGATGATTCCACGGTCTGAAAACGCTTTCATAGCCAAGAAAGATCGCCATCAGTTCCTTCCTGTTTATGTGCCATGCCTTTTCTTCTTCGCTCCCAAAGGCCTGACTTCCTCCCGAGGGCCCAGCGTCGCTCCCCAGCCTGCGTCTGAACGCGTTCGGAAAATAATATCCGGTCTGGGTTTCTTCTGCTGGAGTGACGTACCCTCTGACAACCTCTCCGGCACTAGCCACCACTTTAGTTCCTCCTTTATCTTTGGAGGAATTGGAAACCGGAAGGAATCTGGTTGCGATCTTCTTGGCCAGACTTCGTTCAGAAAGAACTGTAAGGGCCTCATGTGAAGTCTCCCTAGTGAAATGAACCGCTCTAGCGAAGAGAGTGTCCCCAGCAGGCTCATCCACTCTCTCGCTGAGCATTGGTCTTTCATAGGAATTCTTCCACTTTCCGTATACACATGGTCTGCCTTTCGGGTGACGGAAAAGCCCGAAAAGTCACTGAGGATATCCGAATCCCCAAATAAACTATTTCCTGAGATTGGGATCAGTCGTGACTTTTCCAGGTTCACCATCAGACCCAGCTGTTGGGTTAAATCCAATGTTACATTCGTGGTCCTCCAGACATTGCTGTTTTGATTGTGCTCTTATGAGCCAATCGTCGAGGTAGAGAGATACTCTGACTCCTGCCAAATGAAGCCACTTCGCCACATTCGTCATCATTCTTGTAAAAATTTGAGGCGCCGTGCACAGCCCGAAACACAGGGCTTTGAATTGATAAATCCTTCCCTGGATTACGAATCTCAGATATTTCCTGGACCTTGGATGAATTGGAATATGGAAGTACGCATCCGAAGGTCCAGTGTTACCATCCAGTCGCCTGGTCGTACCGCTGCCAGTACTGAATCGTTCGTCTCCATCGTAAACTTGGTCTTTTCTACGAAACAAGTTTAGCTGGCTTACGTCCAGTACCGGCCTCCAACTCCTGATGATTTCGGTACTAGAAACAGACGGTTGTAAAAACCTGGGGATTCGCAATCCAGAACCGGTTCTATTGCCCCCTTTTCCATCATGGTGACGACCTGATGCCCAAAGAGCCTCTCTCTTCTCTAAATCGATGTAGTGAGCCCTAGGGCTCTCGGAGCTGTAGCGAGAGGTGGTTTCTTGAGAAAGGGGATCTTGTACCCTTCCTTCGCTACCTTTACGGACCAAGGATCCGCTCCTTTGTTTTGCCAGACTTCCCAGAAGTCCAAAAGTCTGGCCCCTACACAAGTCTGGAGGACTTTTGACTCATTGTTTCGTTGAAGTTTTAGCACCTCTTTTGGCTGGAACTCTTTTCCCTCTAAATGCTGGTCGGGAGAAAGTCCTACCCCGAAAGGGCTGCTGTGCTGTCTTCGTATCTTTCGTAGTCTTCTTCATGACCTTAGAAGGTAAATACTTCCTCACAGATGAGGTAAGAAGATCTTGGGTAGCCTTCTGAGTGAGAGAGAGATATGTCCTTAATGATCTCCTGAGGGAAGAGCTGTCCTGACAGGGGAGAGAACATCAACTCCGACTTTTGCGCGTTCGACACTCCTTTAGCAGCGAACGAGCATAAGAGATGTCTTTTCTTCAAGACGCACCTGCTGTGAATATTGAAGCCAATTCATTAGCTCCATCTCTCAAGGCTTTATCTATACAGGACATGATGCTTCTCGACAACTCGGATACTGACGACTCTTCCATCTCCGAAGTCGAGCCAGGCCCCCAACGACCAGTCAAGAAAATTAAATACCTCAAAAGTCCTAAAGATACCTTTGAGTAAATGGTCGAACTCCGAAGAAGTCCACCACACTTTGGCTGAATGCAAAGCATGTCTACGGGAGCTATCCACTATGTTGGAAAAGTCTCCCTGGGAGGAGGCAGGTACTCCCAGGCCAAGACTTTCCCCCGTAGCATACCAAACACCAGACTTCGAAGCCAACTTGGCCGGAGGAAAAACAAAAGAAGTCTTGCCCGACTCTTTCTTCTCCTTCAACCACTCATTTACTCGTTGAAGGGCTTTCTTGGCCGAAATGGACAAAGTCATTTTCAAAAACGACGATTTCTTGGCTTTCTTCGTCTTTGAAAATTGCGACAAAGGCGATGGCGTGGCCTGAAGGTTGAAAATCTCCTTCAAACAGAGAAAGAAGGCACTCTGTTAGCCTCTTGTAATCCGAAGAAGGCGCTTCTTTTCCGTCTTGTCCTCTTCCGTACTCTCCGCCAATTCTTCTCCTGCGAAGAAATATCTTGAAAACCAAGATCTGCTGATTCTCCCAATCAGAGTACCCTTATGGCAGCTGCTGTTTAGAAAGTGAATGTGGCACTGACTCCCTACAAAACTCCTCTCTTCCTTGTCGAGACAATGTTTTGACTTGCTGCCGCCTGCGTCCTGCGTCCTCCTGAACGTATGCGTCCACGCTGCGTCCATCACTTCTCCTCTTGCGTCCTGCGTCCTGAACTTCGTCCTTCTTACAGGACGCACTGCGTCCTGGATCGCGTTGTACGTCCTGCGTCCTCTTGGAGGACTTAACCGGGAGAGACGAGTCCTTACGTCTAACCGAAGGTTGTTCGGGTTTCTCCCATGATTGCACAATTACTGCCAATCTCTGCTGCATATCCCGCAGCACCTCCTTCGTCCCCGCCTCCTTACGGAACTCCTTATGATGAGGAGCATCGAGGACGCACCGGGCTCACACGAGGCGGCGAGCGAACTTCCAGCCGACGTGAAATCCTCTTCCTTTTGATAGGGATCATTCTCTTCATCCTCCGATGAAAAAAATCTCAGGGCTACTCCACCCTTCCTGGTCGAAAGCCCTTTCCTCCTGTGAAGAGGACGGACAGTATGACTCTTAGAGGACGCGATACCTCCGCGAATCGTCTGCTCCTTCCCGAGGCCGAACTATCCGAAGAGTAACGGCACTTCCCAGTATCGCCTTTTCTATGGCGTACTGCAGCAGCCTGGGACGTCTCAACAGGACTGCCTGAAGGGACGCCTGATCGCATGTCAAACCCCTCTCGCCTCCCTTCGACTGTCGACATGCCTTCTCCCTTGGGTCTGGGAGCTTGACAGAGGTCTAGGTCTAGGAGCACGAGAGAGACGATCAGACGCCCCCTCCACAACACTGTCACCAAAACACTTCCACTTTGTCCGTTAACCGTTAATTTGGTCTCCCATGGACGCAAGGGCAGCGAACACTTTCACTATTTGTGGATCCGTAGTATCCTCAGATACAGCAACTGGAGCAGGAGAAAACCTGGGGAAAAGGTGCTACATCTACATGTGAATGAGCTGGAGAGACACATGCAAGGAATCATCCAAAGGTTTACTCGAAGATCCCGATCTTTTCACTCCTAGATACAGATATTCTAACCCGATCTTTTTCCAATCTCCCTACATTACTTCATAAGAGCCTTCCACTCTTTCTCATTCAGACACTGACATTCATTACAACCTATTGTCCCACGTACATACAAACTCACGACATTCTTACAAATAGTATGTGGATCTACCGATGGATTTCGGCAGTCTCACCTTACACCCTTCTTTCACACAACTCTAAACATACTTCCTGAATCAGACATACTAGACAAATTCAAAAACAATTGCGATTGCCAACTCTAACTTCCTGAATACGATACCAATATCCAAAAGTCAGATAACGAGCAGGAAATTCCAACAGAGAACCAACAACGATGTTGCGGTTCGGCTGGCAGAGAAAATCTGAGGAAAACGGGAATAGTTCAAGTACCAGCGCCACGGGAGCGGGTGGCCATCACCTGAACTACCAGTGTACTAGCGGTTGCCGCGAGTTTTGAAATTCTGCCAGTGCGTCAAGAGGATAGGCTATATATATACCTGCCAGGTAAAGTGTCATGCATAAAACTATATTTTTTGCCTAGGAGCAATTTTCCTTCTCCACACTCTTGACACGCCATCGTGCTACATCCCAAAAGAACAGTATGCGCCCCTCCACCTCTCCAATCATCTCTACAAAGGACCCTGAAATTGCACTAAGGCAGGGAGGACTCTGGAGGCGTAGAAGTTGGAGGCTGAGAGAGAGAGAGAGAGAGAGAGAGAGAGAGAGAGAGAGAGAGAGAGAGAGAGAGAGAGAGAGGGGGTGGGGGAGGATTTGTAGCCATGAAATAAGTGGGGGGAACTGAAGTAAACATAATTTTGCCTAAATTTTGTCCAATATTAATTTCTCTTAACTTCAGTTTAAGTCCTTAATGACCCTGAAATGAAGATGAATCCTATTTAAGCACAGTATGAAAATTTAGTCAAGTAATGAGATGCAAGGAAAATTTAGTAAATAAAGCTATAAAAGAATTATCAGTCAATTTGCGGCATTCCAATCGGCTCCCTGCGATCCCAAAATGTCATGTCTGCAAGTTCTGATTCTGATGAGTAAAATTTACTTGGAACACTTAAAAGCGACACCAAATACTTGGTAAGCCTGGATCTGGCTACCTAGGTTATGTTCTTGGGTTGATTGTTTGTTTGTATGGTGTTTTTACGTTGCATGGAACCAGTAGTTATTCAGCAACGGGACCAACGGCTTGACGTGACTTCCGAACCACGTCGAGAGAGAACTTCTATCACCAGAAATACACATCTCTCACTCCTCAATGGAATGGCAGAGAATCGAACCCGCGACCACCGAGTGGGACGCTAATACCATACCAACCACGCCGCTGAGGCGCCCCTCCCCATTGAGGTAAGAACCTGGAATCCTTGTGCAAGGTTATGTCAGGTGTGGCCGAGTTAGACCGATACCCTGTTGATTCTAAGGCATTTCTACAGAAGCAGTCCGCACGGACTGCAAGGAACGTAACCGCGGATACAACATCCACTAGGTATTGGGGGCCGTCCATTGTATTTCGCCGTGTTCAGTACTGGTCCCTGGGGGGTTAATTAGTCGTCCGAATAAATATTACTTAAATTCTTGTTCAGTAGGTAAAAATGCATAGAAAAACCGCAACTGCCATAGTCTAGGCCGCCGCTGATAAGTACCCTAGATGTACCAATTCTAATTCAAAGTGCCCTAGGTTAGGCTCAACAGTGTGGCCCATGGGTTCAGGGTATTGCTCAGGGGTTGGGGTAGGGTGGGCGGCGGGGGGAATTACCCTGGACAGGTAAGGACCCGGAGCCCTGGGTTAAATCAAGTTGGGTCACAAAGTTAATATTTGAATTTGCAGTGCCCAACGCTAGGCTTTGTGGGGGAGGTACCTGGGGATAATGCTCCCAGCCAGGTAAGGACACAGCGTCCTTTGTTAGGTTGGGTTAGGTTAGGTCAATTTGTTTTGAGTTTCCTCCTAAATACGAAACTTACTCCCAGTCTTGAGTGTTCGTATTCCCTCATCCTTTATGAAACCTTAGTTTCAAACCTAGTACCCTTGCTGAGTTATAAGCTAAGTTCAGTATATCTTAGTTTTACCAGACCACTGAGCTGATTAACAGCTCTCCTAGGGCTGACCCGAAGGATTAGATGTTTTTACGTGGCTAGGAACCAATTGGTTACCTAGCAACGGGACCTACAGCTTATTGTGGGATCCGAACCACATTACACCGAGAAATGAATTTCTATCACCAGAAATAAATAACTGTTTTCGCGCTGGCCGAACCGAGAATCGAACTCGGACCACCAGGTTGGTAGCCGAGTGCGAAGTCCACTAGTCCAACAGGAAACTGTTTAAAGCTAAGAGAAAGTTACAAAGGTGTAACCAACATTTCCACATTAAAACCTACCACATGGCATTAATTTAGGTAATTTTGGGCAATAACTCCACATGGACTGCAAGGGACGTTCCCACGAATACGGTAGCCACAAGGGATTGGGGCGTCCAATGTATTTCGCCGTGTTTAGTACTAGCCTCGGAGTGTTACAGTCGACCACACCCCCAAAATAACGGTAAATTATTATCAATAAGAAACCTTGATACTATAGGAAACAGTAATTACCAAACAAATATCCGAATTAACTACATCTACCAAAATTTCAATCAATAAATATGTACCTACAAATTACAGTAACAGCTTGGCCAGTCTATTCTCTGCTCCCGTGAACAATCAGACCTTGGCTACAAATTCTTAATCCTACAACTCGTTTAATCATTGAAATTAAACAGGCTAAATCCGCCCCTTACCAAAAACTATGCGTAAAATTCTTTTAAATCTCCACATACAATTTAAGCTGGAATTCCTGAAAGCCAATTCCAAAAGCAGGCTTCGCCTAAGTCAGACATCACCTACGACCCAGGACGGCTAGTTCGCAAGTTTGATCATTTAGGACAGATAAAACAGACCTAACTAAACCATAAAACAATCGATCAATGACAATACATTTTATGACAACCATTGATATAAATTAACCTCGATCTGGGTGTAAAATAGGAACCATCACCAACCGGCACACGCCAAAACTTTTGGTAAAACTTTACTTTAGCTGCGCGGCCTGATTCCTGCCAGTTGCCGACCTTTTTGGTGGGTCCAGAGCGGGCGGGAGAAGCGCCCCCCGGCCAGGTCAAAGAACGCCGCCCTATGTTAGGCTAGGTAGGTAAGATCTAGTTAGGTCAGGACCTGGCATTAGAGGAAAAGTTATGTCTATTTATGTAAGAGGAACCTGTCTCGGGCGAAGAATACCGGGAATCTCAGGCCGCCCAAATTCCTTGGCTTATTTTATACTTACTGGGCTCGGGGAAAGTTTTGCTTAAAACGGTACAACTTCAGCAAGTCCCAAATTCTCTGTGCAACATAATGTCACTGGCACAAAAACTACTTAACGCGGATTATCACAGATACATTACGACATATTGGTTTTAACCGGCTTAACAGTCACATCGAAGTTCGAACGCGCCGCGGCCCGCGCGATGTTTGAACTTTGAAAACTGAACAGGCAGGCGAGTGTCGCGGCCTTGAATCACGGTGGACCTCGATAGTGTTCTGAAAAGTAATCTACGACTAACGACTTTCACATTCATATATATCTCCAAGATTGCCATTTTAGCAACGTTACTTAAAGAAATTAACGTCGACTTAAGCTTAGCTTGTCAGTTCAGTAACAAATGGACTAATAGCCATAAATTAAAATAAAAATGTTACTTTGAATATGGCAAGCTTGCTCTTCCTGTCTGTCAGTCTGTGGTCAATATTTTCCTCTCGTAATGTCGTAAATTGTAGAAGTGGAAATAGTGCATAAACATTCTCTTCATGATGAATGGAAAACAAAATAAACTAATTACCGAAAGCATAGTTGTAAAGCAATATTATAATTCCATTATCACCCTTGTTTCATAATGGAGGGATTCCTGCTTTATGGGTAGTTGCCTTGGATAACTAGCTGTCACAACTTTTTTTTTTTTTTTAATAATTTTGTCTGCAGTTTCTAAAATGTCTTTAGGTCTACAAATCTCTTTAGTTCTTAGATAAACTTTTAAACATTCTCGGATTCTGAGGGCCGTGTATTCAAAGGCCACTTTTCAGAAATCTTGGTTGCATTGACTCCATTGTTAATAGTACCTTTGATATAGAGAATACTTCGGGTTTATGTACACATTTGGTAAAATATTTCTGTGTATGTCTATACTACTTTATCGCTGTGTAGCCTACTTAACATTTTTAAATTCAATTCTTGCTTTTCACATGTAACCAATAAAGTTAAGGCCTTTAGCATGACCACACAGCCGAAATTGATTATTAATTTGGATGACGTGTTATAATCGACCTTGTAAATCCTTTAGTAAGCGATTTGATACTTTACTTTAAATCAACAAAACCACAGGTAAGTATTTCTTGAAAAGGGATTACAAGTGGAAACGTTCTATTTTCACTACAAATAAAATATGATTGCTCATATTTAATCGTTTATCGATTAGCAGGCTACTCGTAAGTTCCCCGGTTTATCATTACTCTTTTATTATCTATTTTCAGTTTTGACATCAAACTTAAAACTAGTTTTGGTCGAAGGACATTTCCTAAAATATAACTAATTTTCTGGTAATATAACATTCCTTTCAAGATGTTTAACGTCTTTTTAATTTATTTTGTTTTATATTTATTTATTTAGAAAATACAAGTTAGATGTTGTTCGATACAATTTTAGACTATTTTCATCCTTCATTCTTAATAGATGGTCTTAAACATTAGGCCTACTTACTCTTGCAGTTCAAGTACTACTCTCATTTTACCCTCTAGCAGAAGTTTTGCAACTGGATGCAGTTGATCCTCATATCCCCCACATACTAAAATAAAGCCATGTCCCTAATATTCATACTGTCGTCTTTATCACGGTCACCTTTATATGAAATAATCCACACATGTCTCGTCCAGACATATGTTACAGACCTAGTAAGCAACTTGATCACACTTACTCGGTGACACTTCAACATCATTTCATCTGTAAATATATCAACTCTCTGCTGTCATTCCACAGCTCGTCTCATTTTTATCAGTCACTTCCATACGCATTCCTCTCTCGCATCATCCAGCTTGACCTCTTTCCACAAACTTTCCAAATTACTTCGATCCACGAACGTAACCGCTTCAAACAATAGGCCTATGTTTTCATTTTCTACTCTAAAACCCATTTACCCACTAAGTTTTCTCTCTGCATATACTACATCCATGAAACATATTGACTACTGACACCATTTCAGTAATTTCCTTTTGGAGAGATACTAAAGGAATGTGTTGAATGGGACACGTTTGCCCTGAATACAACTGTATTTCTTTGTCTGATCTGATTGACTAACATTTTTTTTTATTTAGGAACAAGCATCGTGACACTGTTCAATGCAGACGACTGGGTGAGCCTGGATAAGGAAGAACTGAAAGCATTACTATTACTGTTTACTTTATTATTTCTTAGTTCCCTACTCCCTACTGTGTTTAGAGAGTAAACTGCATACTGAAAATAAGTCACAAAGGAAACATATGATACCATAGAGGAAATATACTTCAATAATCCGATTAAAGTAAAAATGGGACGTGCAAGCAGGCCGTTTTAAAGGTAAATCCCTAAGATTACTACTACTACTACTATGCCCACTTTACCTGTCAGTGAATGATGAAATATGATACCATTATTAAAACAAGGTAGTAATCGAATCCCTAAACACGCTGAGTACAAGATGGACGCCATTTCTAATACCCTTACGTAGGATGAAAGGTAATTATATGTCAAATAGCTTATATATAACGTTAATATTCCACGCAGTTTCCGTTGTTTTGTGTCCTCTCAACCTCTCGAAATTAGGTAGGTAGCCTAGTAGCCCTTCTACTACCTGTGTCAAACCTTTAGGTTTTTGTTCCCTTACTTTTAGTAACATCCTAAATGAATTTATGATAAAATTTTGTTTTTATGATATTTGGGTCCTTATAAAATGTATTGGCAACCCTCTATACTACATGCAACCCCCACCGGAAGTTAGGTTAGGCTAAGAGAAATGTAGGTAGCTAGTAGTATAAGTAGGTTTGGGGGAACAACCAAAGTGGATCCATCGTCATCGCGTGGATCAGCCTTATTCACTCGATATTTAATTGATGAAACAAGAATACAATTACATCTTTAAGCATACTATATTCAAAAGATTGAAGTTTCATCAATATAAAGTGATATATGAAAGCGCCATACTAACTAAAATAAGCATGTGAGGTCTTCGTAAAATATGTTTTCAAGGCAGTTTTTAAATCCAATATGGCGGCAATCGCCTGAGGTGCCGTTCGTAAGCGCAGCGAATCCAACATCTTTCCCAGCCTTCCCAGCACTCATTTGAATAATGTTAGCATAACCTATGTAACGTTTATTGATCTTACTCAAGATTGCAGTTGTAATCAGCACAATAAAACAACATTTTGTTGTCTATATTAGTGAAAATATGAAATTTCTTATTCCCAGGGTCACGGTTTGAACTGAATTTCATTTTTACCTTGTAATCGGTTGTTTTATCTTTACTGCTATCACAACTGAAACTCTACAGTGCTTATATGATTGTAATTATACACATTTTGGTCTTAATTTATTCCAAATTGCACTTGAACTACATTGCTGTTCCTGGTTCCTAATTGCTCACTCCACAAACACAGTTGTGGGCAGCACACGAGTACACGGTTTATGAGGTGCAAAGCTTTATTCCCTTAATTGTTTACTTAACTCATTATTTAGTTTAACTTTACTTTGTTACTTCAAAAGTGTTTATATAATTCATGTGTATTATCCCTTTTTTGCAACCAAATTAACCACAAAAAATTACAGATATGTACAGTATCTCTAAAGTAGATACGAGCAGACAGCAAAATGACTCATCGTTGCCAATTAAGTGGAGCTTCACACATACGCCAATGCATTTACAAACTGTTTTCATGAATTCTAGTTGTCATAGTAATGCAATAATGATAAAATTGCTCTAATATGTATATATATACTACAAATAGATACGCTAATTTCACTTATTTCCCCGTTTTTGTGTAAGTCTTTTACCCAGTTTGGAGGGTAAACACACCAATTGGCAACACTGATAAACAATAGAAGAGCGTGATCAACGCCGTAGGTACTGTTCACAGCATAACTGTTGATATTTGAGTCAGGAATCTATTTACTTTTTCAACAACGAATATTTTCAAATTAATAATCATAAATATGTAAAAAATTTATGCAATTCACGACCTAATACTGCCGTTTAACTATTTATTTGAATAATTATCCAGTGCATGCTTCTTCTTCTTCTTCTACCAAAAAATTGTATAAGTCATGGTTGGAAGTCATTGTTTACGATTTTTGTGAAGAAAGTGCCCCAGCATCTATGGGTACAAGTGGTGTGCGGATTTAGCACATGGAATGGGAAGTTTATTGACACTGCGTCGAGCCAGACTTTCATTAACCTCTGTTTAATCTTAAAATATGACCTTAATTTCTAACTTTGGAGAAAATACTTACTTCGAAAGGATAGTAGAGGTCTTGAGCTCTTGCTCTCACCACCAACAACTCGTGGCTGATGCCCATCTCCAGTGCCAGGGCGTGTTAAAGTACTTTTTCGGAGGGTGGATCCACATGCTGTGGAAGCTGGATCCATCCACTGGTCCAGTCGGTTGTTCCCTCTATGACTGGACTAGCTGATCCAGTTTTCACCACGTGTGGATCCACCCTTCGAAAAAGTACTTTAACACGTCCTGACATCGGAGTTGGGGACCAGTCATGAGTCATCGGTGGTGAGAGCAACAGCTTGAGACCTCTACTATCCTTTCGAAGTAAGTATTTTCTCCAAAGTTAGAAATTAAGGTCATATTTTAAGATTAAACAGAGGTTAATGAAAGTCCGGCCATGTGCAGTGCAAACATACCTCCATGACGCTTTCAAAATTTTTACTTATAACACCAAAAATGTAGAAGATTGACGCCATCTCGATGTTTGCAGTCACTTGTGTCAATAAACTTTCCATTCCTTCTGCTAAATCCGCACACCACTTGTACCCATAGACTCTTGGGCACTTTCTTCACAACAATCATCAACAATGACACCAACCGCATGGTATATCCAAGGAAACTAAATTTTTTCAGTAGAAAGAAGAAGATGCGTGCACTAGATAATCATTTAAATAAATAGTTAAACAGCAGTATAAGATCATGAATTGCATAATTTTTTACATATTCATGATTATTAATTTGAAAATATTCATTGTTGAAAAAGTAACTAGATTCCTGACTCAAATATCAACAGTTTTGCTGTGAACAGTAGCTACGGCGTTGTTCGCACTCTTCTATTGCTTATCAGTGTTGCCAATTAGTATGTTTACCCTCCAAACTGGGGAAATAAGTGAAATTAGCATATCTATTCGTAGTATATATACATATTAGAGCAATTTTATCATTATTGCATTACTATGACGACTAGAATTCACGGAAACAGTTTGTAAATGCATCGGCGTATGTGTGAAGCTCCACTAAATTGGCAACGATGACATTTTACCGTTGTCTGCTCATATCTACTTTAGAAATATCTGTAATTTTTCGGGGTTAATTTGGTTGCAAAAAAGGGATAATAGACATGAATTAAAATAAACATTTTGAAGTAACAAAGTAAAGTCAAACTAAATAATGAGTAAAGTAAACAATTAAGGGAATAAAGTTTTGCACCTCATAAACCGTGTAGTTGTGTGCTGCCCGCAACTGTGTTTGTGGAGTGAGCGATTAGGAACCAGGAACAGCAACGTAGTTCAAGTGCAATTTGGAGTAAATTAAGACCAAAATGTGTATAATTACAATCAAATAAACACTGTAGAATTTCAGTCGTGATAGCAGTAAGGATAAAACCACCTATTACAAGGTAAAAATTAAATTCAGTTCAAACCATGACCCCAGGAATAAGGAGTTTCATACTTTCACTAATATAGACAACGAAATGTTGTTTTATTGTGCTGATTACAACTGCAATCTTGAGTATGATCAATAAACGTTATATATATATGATAACATTGTTCAAATGAATGCTGGGAAGGCTGGGAAAGATGTTGGGTCCTTTGCGGTTATGAACGGCACCTCAGTCAGTGAACGCCATATTGGATTTCAAAACTGCCTTGAAAACATATTTTAAGAGGACCTCACATACCTATTTTAGTTCTTATGGTGCTTTCATATATCACACTATGTTGACGAAACTTTAATCTTTTGAAATGGTATGCTTAAAGATGTAATTGTATTCTTGTTTCATCAATCAAATATCGAGTGAATAAGGCTGATCCACGCGATGACGATGGATCCACTGCGGTGGTTCCCTCTATGTTTGCTTTAAATCATAATTGCATGACGGAGCTGTAAATATGATTTTCCAATTCTCACTGTGCTTTTTCATGATTCTGATATTCATTTACCCATTTTAATAGCAAATTAGTAGTTATAGAGATATTGTAACCCCTTTTGGGTGGGTAGCACCTACCTAGTAGTAAGTGAAATGGGGTAAAAATATAATACCGAATGGTCGGCCTCTACCATAGCATGACCACCTTCCTGAAAATTGGAAATTATGGCCTTAATTTGTGACTTGGGAGAAAAAACTGACTTTGAGAAGAAAGTAGAGGTCTCGAGGTGTTGCTTTGATGAATGCTGGCTCTTGACTAATGTTTATCCTGGGTTATAGGACGTTTTAAAGTACTTTTTCGGGATGTTGGTCGCGCTACGGTATAGGCCAGCCATTCAGTATCTAACTTACCTTAACCCAAAGTGTTGGGTACTTACGTGATCAGGGGTGTCTGCAAACCCCTTGACCCCCTAATCTAGCCTAATTTAGGGCACTGTAAATTATAATTGATAAAAGGGTTGCCACAGAAGCTAATGACATCTAACCTAACCTAACCAAGGGCACTGGGTCCTTACCTGCCTGAAGGGAGCTTGCACCCTCTGGACCCCCATCTAAAACTTAATCTTTTTATCATAGTCCTACCTCAACTACCCTGCATAGGCCTAGTTTCCGATGCCGAAGGAAACAATGGTCGATAATGGCAAGAGAGTGGTGGTTCCACTTTTTTTCTGCTAGTTAATGATTTTAGCTCATGCTGAGGACTGCTGTACATTAGATTTGTTTTATACCTATGAAAATGCAAATTACTTTTACAGCCTAATGTGTGATTTTGCAATGCTTTGGTAGAGAAGGAAACTGTCATAGTTTTCTCTAGAAACATAAACACATTTAGTTGTATCAGACTATTGGATTAAAAGGAGTGTAGTATAGTTTAACATTCTGCCTGACTTGAATGTGTGTACTCCCATTGGGACCCCTCTCTAATTTGCCTAAAAATTAAGCCATTGTTCATTTATGGGTACAAGTTAGCCTAATCTAACTACTGCAGAGTGCCCTAACCTCATCATAGGGCCCTTGTCCCCTGTAGAACCACCTTGATCTTACATACAGGAGGCTGTGGTTTATTTATAGCAAGATGGCACACTATCCACGGCAGGTTGGGTTGATGGTACAGTAAAATGTAGTGGAGTCCTCTCATACTGATGGATATGAGATTTGTATGGTTCCTGTTATAAAAATTATTCACTAAGAGGAGGACCCTACGTCAACATGAGTCTTTTCCAAAAATGTTCCCTTTTATATTTTTTTATAATGTTGAATACAATGTGCTTTTCACCAGTTCAGCTTTGCATTTTATTGGTTTTAATAAAATGATGCTAGCAGGAATTGTTTTTAGTACTTTTATTGATTGATTCATGGAAAACTGATTTTGACGTTTGCAAACAGTGTAATATAATGTAAGAAAATTTATCGAAAGCACTTTTTTTACTAGTTTTATACAACAAACAATTTCCTATGGTTTGCAGGTGACATGGAAGGATGGATGAAAATGAATGAAGAATTGGATAAAACATCAGAAAATATGCAGAGTATTGTGAAGGAAAATAAATTAGAGATAGCAGTGCTTTGCTGCATTCTTTTAATTATAACATGGCTTGGAGACCGCCTTGTAGCAGATTTTGTAACAACATTACCACCCAAGTAAGTTGGAACAGTACACACAGTACTAAGAATTTCATTTCTAGTGGAGTAGTACTTATTTTTCTTAATATATACTGGCAAAATAATTCATCAATTAGAATTTGTGATGTGATAACCATAAATTATGAGCCAAAATGCTTTCCTTATGAGCAAGGTCTAAGACGATTGCAGTAGTGCATTTTGTATCAAAAGTTCATTACTTACATAGGATTTGATTTATCTTATTAAGTTTTTGTGTAAGATTTGTAAAAATAAATAGGTTACATGTTCATATGGGTTACAGATATTCATATGAAGTACTACAGTAGTTATTGGTAAATGTAGAACTAGGTGTCTTCATGGTTTGTTCTCTCATATAGTAGTACAGGCAGTCCCCGGGTTACGACGGTGTCGGCTTACGACGCTTGTCAACAGACGTTATCTCCAGGGTTATGACGCATGTTCCAGGGTTACGACGCCTTACAACGCTCATCTGGGAGTTGAAATATGACACCAAAAAAGCAAAATAATCAATATTTGATGGTTTTTTTGATGAAAAATGCCATAAGAATGCATTTTACATAGTTTTCAATGGACCCAAAGCATTAAAAGTAAGGTTTTCTTAGGATTTTTGACGATGTTCCGGCTTCCGACGATTTTCGGCTTACGACGCGTCTCAAGAACGGAACCCCCGTCGTAACCTGGGGACCGCCTGTATTGTATTTGAGGTTTTCTGTCATCATCACCATCAAATTGATGTGCAAGTGAGAATGTTAATGTGATTTGTGGCAATTTATTGGTTTACCATGTACGTATATCGTTCTTGCAGCTTGTATTATTGTATAGTTTTATTTGTATACATAAAAAATATTTTATGTACTTTTCTTGTACAGCATTTTTCTTTTACATACTTTTGCTCTTCTTTGGCATAGGTCTCTCCTGCGAGCATCAGACACTGTGATCCATGGTTTAATAGCAGCAGTGTCATGGCGAATGGTATGCCTTATAAATCCACAACTAAGTTTTAGTATTTGTTTCCCATCACATTGGAAAGACAACTTTAAATGTGCAGGTAGTCAAGAAAGCTCATCATTTTTCTCGCTCTTAAATTTTTACAATATGGGTATGGCATTTGCTGTAGCAAGTGCAGTAGATTTGGACCACATCATCACTGACCTGTCTTATACACTTCAGGTAAGATTCTTGATGTTTTGAGTTGAGTTTTCCTTTATTGCAAAAGTTTAAAGTACTGTAATTATGTTAATATTAATAAGACCACGTAATTCTTTAATTACCAAATGAGGTAGAGATTGGAGACAAGTTTACCATGCATGTCTGTTTTTCCTTCTGTTATCAGAAACCAACTTTAACCATTAACCATTCTGTCAATATTATATTAATAGACATTTTAGTAAGTTGACAGGTGAAATAATGATTGCCACCAGCCTGTGATTTATTCGTAGTGTTCCAGAGTGCAGTATTAGGTTTCAGAAAATATGAACAATTAAAATAACCTATTTTTTATCTTGCAAAAATTAATTTATTTTGTAAATGAGAATGGTAGTTCTGTATACAAGTACTTTTATAAAAGTACATACAGGTAGTTGTTTATATATCTCCAACTTTTCCATTTGTTTATTACAATAAAGTGTTGGTATTTACTCATTTGTATTTCAGCACAACTTTGCTTGTGCCATTCATGTTATAAAAGCTGTTTTTTTCATGTATCTGTGAAGGAAACAGTCAGCCCAAGCTCAGTTGAAAAAGAGTTAGTTGAGTGGAGGCTTAATGCTCTTACCATCTTTACAAAATGAATAATGGTAATAATTGTAAATTCTAACAGAGAGAATATGGTGCAAGTAGTTATAGGCTCGCAGTGATGCATGAGTAGCCAGTGGAGTGAATGATTAACATACAAGGGGTACCACACCCTAAACAAAGGAAAACTTTGCTATGTAGCACTCATTAGGGAGGCACTCATAGTTTTTGCTAATTGCAGCATTATACTTTACAAGGGTAAATGGTCAAGAAAATTATCTCAAAGCTTTTGTATAGTGAGGGGTCCTTTTTATTTTGAGTAAATCAGTTTTTATTTCCCAAGTACGTACAGTATATAAAATGGGATTTTTTTAATGTAAATTATTGAATATTATTCTAATCATTAGAAATCAGTGGAAAGTTCTTTGGCATATAGTGATGTTCAAGGCCCAGTCAGCATTGTGCATAATTCTAGCAATACATTTGCACTGTAAAAGAAAAAGTCTTTAAAAGAAATACAGATTATAAGGCACTGTGCCAAAGTTGAGCCGTTAAAATCATGCTTTGTATGTTTCAGTATTATGTAATTACTACATGTAGTATTTAATTATCATAATTATATAAATTCTTACTATAACATATAACCCATAAAGTTTTAATCAGGCATTAGTATACAGTGTGTACAGCCCTTAATTTTGGATCTTTTTTCAGGGATATGAACTTACACATTGGCAGAGAGGTTTGTTCCACTTTGTCTTGCCTCCTTTTCTCTTCAGCATATTGTTTTACATTTCCGCTGTTGTGTTTAAATCCTTATTTTGTCTGAAAGTTTCTATATTTGTCTTTCTTTGTGTTATAGGCCATGATATAAGGGATGCTCTGCATCATGGCTTATGGTTTCAGCCCTTGGGTGTGACACCTCGTTTTCCGTATTGGTTATATGTTTTATCAACCATGCTGTTACCATTCATATCTAGTGGAATGGGTTCTTTGCCAGTCAGACCTCAGTCAGCACATATGCCTTCTGTTTCTCTTGTGTAATGATATGAATTCCCTCCAGTCAAATAGTACAAGAAAGTATTTAAGGTCAAAAGCTCATACTCCGGATATTGTGGGGCCTTCCTTGTTTTGCTTGTCAAGTCTTGGCAAAGATTTATGGAAAATATAAATTAAAAAATCTTACTATTGCATCCACATTTTTGGTCCAAAATTCACTGGAAGTCTTGCAATATAATTTTTTTTTTTAATAATGTAACATATAGTACTGATAGAAAAAAATTTATCTTGTGCTGTATAGTAAGAACTCATCAAGTTGTATGTCTACCTAATAGTGTCTACACTTGGAGAGGTATTAACTAAATACCAGAATATTTATAGTAAAAAATACTGACATTGAGTGCAAACTGTAGTGTCTTGGTTGGAGCCCATGTTATAATTCGTACACTTATTATTCTTGTAATTTCTATGAAACTGATATTGTCCATGGGTGTTGTGTTCTAATTTTATAGTCCTTGAGCTTATGAACAATTGTTCATTTGCCTCATAACATGGTTGAGTGGTCTTGTATTGTCTTAATGTGTATTTGTTTTGGTTTTATGTAGTGTAATGTGTATGTAATACAATCTATTTGTATGTGTAACTTGGTACATAGATGGTAATGGGCTTGAGTAACTCTTACTTTTTAAGCCATAGAATCTAGTCTTGAGGAATTTGTTTTCCATACAGTGGAAGGGAAAGAAAAACACCTTTCCTTATATTTTCACATTTTTGTGACTAATAAATTAATCTTCAACACAGATTACTTGTAATTGCTTCAGGATTTATGGGTTAGAACTTTGTATTAATCTGCTTTACATTGCATTAAAGTGCCATTAAAGTTGAATTTAATTTGGGTGATATAATCCAGTTTGCTAAATTTTTGTACAAAAGGAGTGAGGTTTTTTAGGGAGCAACTGTGAAAGCATTCAAGATTTCAAGTACTGAGAGTAGTAGTTGATATAATTCTACAAAGTTAATTGCATTCCAGAAACTGTATGTACGTTTATTTACCAATTAAGAAATAGGTGGTTGAATGAAGGATGGAGGGTACTGTAAAAGGAACCACATTTCAAATGGATATCACTAGTATATAGTAATTGAAAGAGATATGACTGGAAACTTATGGATGGGAGATTGACATACAGCCTTACCTGGTGACTTAAATAATATATGATTATCCTGTTTGATTACTTGTCTGTATAACACAAGGTTCGTGAGGATCCTTATAAAAAAATGTTTGTTCTTAGTGATTTCAAAATTAGGCAGTCCCCAGGTTACGACGGGTTCGGCTTACGACGTTCCGAGATTAAGGCGCTTTTCAATTATATTCATCGGAAATTATTTCTAGGGTTGCGACGCATGTTCCAGGGTTATGACGCCTACAACGCTGATCTGGCAGAAGAAATGACACCAAAAATGCAAAATAATCAATATTTTAAGGTTTTTTTTTATGAAAAATGCAATAAAAATGCAGTTTACATAGTTTTCAATGTACCTAAAGCATTAAAAGTAAGGTTTTCTTAGGATTTTTGACGATGTTCCGGCTTATGACGCGTCTCAAGAACGGAACCCCCTCGTAACCCGGGGACTGCCTATTTATTTTTCAAGCTAAAATTTTCGACAGAAGGGATTTTGATATACAGTAATGGGACTTTCAGCACCACCATCTGGTAAATCAAATTTTTAGTGTAGTAATTTTTTATTTTTTTGTAACTATAAAAACTAAAGCCTTCTGTGTAGGAGTATTCCTCAGCCTGACCTGGAATGGTGAGAGGTCTGAACTCACACTGGTACCCTAAAACAAGGTATCAAAGTCTCCCTGAGCAAGTTGTGCTATTGGAACTTCAAAAGTTCAAGCAAAAATGCAAGGCATTACTAACCAAATACTATTATCTTCATTGTAATACATCTTTATTTATTTTTTCTTTCTGTATTTCCTATTACCTCCTCATACTTCTTCCTGATGAACACCATATTCTTTGGAAGCATGAATTTCAAGTCAATGTCACCTGTGGGCTTGTTCCATATGAATAGGGTTCATTTTCTGAATAATATTAATAAGAAGGCAGCTATTAAAACCAAACAAAAACTAACTTCAGTTTTTTTCTGAAGATTGAAAAAGAAACCCACAAAATCACTTTGTAACTTGTTTACTTTTAAGTATTTACATTTAGTTTTACTGCACACGAGTACTTTCAGGCCCTATCTGTGGCCCATTCTCAAGAGATGTTTGGGATGTTAGCCTGGGTCAAGGCCCAGCAGTCTTCTGGAACTTCTTCTCGTTGAGCTGTCATTTATGTGATGGCTGTTCTGGTTTCCTTGAGAGTTGCCAATCCCCTCTTGTCGCTCTGATATCCTGAGCTGGTGGTCAATGGGATTAATCCTTGAGGTAAGGGTGTGGTCACCAAAAGTCTGTTGGGCAGGAAACCTAATCTCCAGGTCAGCAGGGTCAATCTTAGCTTCTCTTAATATCAAAGCTCGGCTTATGATATTAAAAGAAGCTAAGATTGACCCTGCTGACCTGGAGATTAGGTTTTCTGCCCAACAGACTTTTGGTGACCACACCCTTACCTCAAGGATTAATCCCATTGACCATCAGCTCAGGATATCAGAGTGACAAGAGGGGATTGGCAACTCTCAAGGAAACCAGAACAGCCATCACATAAATGACAGCTCAACGAGAAGAAGTTCCAGAAGACTGCTGGGCCTTGACCCAGGCTAACATCCCAAACATCTCTTGAAAATGGGCCACAGATAGGGCCTGAAAGTACTCGTGTGTAGTAAAACTAAATGTAAATACTTAGAAGTAAACAAGTTACAAAGTGATTTTGTGGGTTTCTTTTTCAAAGGCAGCTATTATCTTGTGTCAGTCCACTAAACTATTGTGTTGCTTAGTTTCTACAACCATTCCAGTTCACGCTAAGAACACTCCTACATAAAAGGCAATTTTTGTATGAACACATTATGTATACCCTGTAAGGTCATCTTTCATAGTTTAGCAGATTTGCTAATTTTATTGGAATTTACTTTATACTGTACTCAGCTGTCTATATATTGTCAATAACCTCCTCCTTCATTATTGCCTAGGTAATTTATTTATAAGTATTGTAAATATTTGATAAAAGCTTTGTATAGCCCAGAACCTATAGCATAATATATCTATAAAAGATCGTGAGTAAGATGGTGGTACTAAGTAACAGTTTGTATTTGTGCTTGTATTAGTCATTATAATAATATTCAGATGTATGTTATATTTTCTATTTTTTTCTAATGATTAAAAGGTGTTATCACCGGACTTTGAAACCTAACCGTGTCAGTGAAGGATGGATTCAGACTCAAATTTCCCACATTGTGAGCATGGTTTCTTTTGTATATTTTACTTAGAATCCTGATATGATGTCTTTCTTATGGGTGACATTAAGATGCATTTCTATAGTTGATGAAATTTGAGTGTAAAAATGCAATGTAATTTATATTGTGCATAAAAGGATAACATTTAAGAGGAAAACTGAATCAGACAATTTTTTAAACAAAAATGTTTATTAAAAATTAAATTCACAGTACCAAAATTTCATTTGTACTTCTCAGTCGGGACCCCAGATCTTGAATGTCCTGTCAAATGAACATGTTGCAATAATGCCATCAAATGGGGAGATATCAACTCCCATCACCTTTTGGCCATGTCCTTCAAGGGCACGGAGAGGTTGGAACGAGCCATGACACCAAACACGTACAGAGCCATCATATGAACTTGTTACAATATACTGCCCTCCAGTCTTGTCATACCGAGCACCTGTGACAATGCCTGTGTGAGAAGGGATTGAATATATACAACGGCGTGCTCGAACATCCCAAACTCTTGCTGAATTATCTTCACTGCCTGTTACCAAATGATAACCATCAGGTGACCAGTCAACAGCCAAAATTGGCTCCTGGTGTCCACTCAAGAACATAATACACTTGCCAGTTCTTAAATCCCAAACTCTTCCGAAGGCATCCATTCCTCCAGTGGCAGCCAAAGAGCCATCAAACTGAAAACCAAGGCAATATACTGGTTTTGAATGACCTTCTTGAAAAAGAACTTCTTCTTGTATCTCAAGGTCCCATAACCGCCAACTGTTATCATGGACACATGCCCCCAGAAACCTCCCACTTGGATGGAAGCTGACTCTTGAAACTCTTGCTTCCATGGTTGGTAATTCTCCAAGAGGAATATCACTGTCCAAGCTCCACAGCTGCACACTTCCATCTCGACCACTTGATACTAAGTTGAGAGCTGTGGATTCCATAGTCAATGTTGCACATGGATGCCACTCAACACAGTCTACATAACAATTGTGTCCATGATAAGACTGAATTTCTGTGCATTCTGGAACTTTCCAAACTTTACATAATCCACTCCAGGAACTAGTTGATAAGAGCTTTCCATTAGGGCTGAAACTGCAATAAGAAATGGGTCTTGAGTCTGCATTTTGACTGCCAATAAGACTAAACGCTCTCAATTTATTCTGTATTTCTTGCCTCTTAGCAGTACGGGTTGCCTCTGGAATTTGATTATCTAAGTGCTCTTGCTTTAATCTGGCTCTTGCCCGAGGTATTGAGAAATTTACAAGAAACATTCTTGCATCCCTGAGTTCTTTGGGTCCCTCATGATACCATGTCTCCTCTGGGCTTTCTTGTGTGTGTTCTGTGGTTTCTTTTTCTTGTTTATCTGATGCAGTCTTTTTCAAAGCATCCTCACCTAGTCTAGAGAGAAGTTCCTTCAATCGATTTCTTCGGTCAGCAGGACCTTCACCAAAAAGGCATATAGGTTCTCCCAGTTGTCTCAGCTGTTGTTTTACCTAATAAAATATAAAAAATACATTATGCACTGAACACGACACAATACAGAGGTACGGCAAGATGTACATTGTATTGTTCCTCTCCTGTTAAGAACCCATGGAAGGGTAAGATTTCACAAGTTCTACAAAACAGGGATGAAGAGAGAAAGATCCTTGATAAGGTAATACTGTAGAAAAAAAAAAAAAAAAAATGATGATGACTGAGCACAGACATAACTGTTACTTCAGATGATCTTTATAGTATAGTAGTACGTACAGGATCACTAAAAGCCATCAACATAAATGGACCATGAACCTCTCAAGAAATAAGTGAATTATGTACAGTAAAATAATCTGTAGGCTTAAACTTTCTAAAGTGCATTACAGTTAGTACAGTTATCTTTAACAAGTTCTGACTTGACATTCTTGATGATGTCTTAACTTACCTCACTATCATCTGTGGTGACGTGGATCATACGTGCTCGTCGCTTTCTTTCAAACTCTTCAAGCAATGCTTTCTTTTCATCTAACATTTCTGGTTCGTCTAATTCCATGTATTCATTGCTAGTGTGGATGTTTGAATTAGCAGGGCTACTTGGTGTTTCACTCGGAGAATCTGCCCCTCCCATTGTGGCCCCAAGGGATCCATACCACTGACGTTCACGAGCGTTACCACCTCCAGCCCCCACTGGTGAATCTTCTCCATCAGACATTTTTCAAGGATCCAATGATACAAGCAGTACTAAGTGAAATGATTTCTGAAGCAATCTGCAATAGAAAAATCTCTTAATTAGAAGAAAGTCCAATAGTACTGCATTGCAATGCAATTCCTTAAAAATTAACATTAGTCAAGAAAAAAAATTATAATGTCATGAACGCTGCAGTAAAAAGTAAAAAAAAAAAATTATTAAATAAAACCAACTGTCACTCAATTTAACAATATGATTATGTTTGAGACAACTATGTATTTAGAACTTTGGTGAAATTCTGCATTTTCTCATTACAGAACTTTATGCAGAAGCATATTATGTATATTAAATGAATAGTGAATACATACCTAAGTTATACAGAACTTTATGCAGAAGCATATTATAGAGAACTTTAGGCAGAAGCATATTATAGAGAACTTTATGCAGAAGCATATTATGTATGTCAAATGAATAGTGAATACATACTTAAGTTATACTTGCCTGATGATCCTGCAAATTAATACACAGAATCTTGCCTAGTGAAGGAGATGAAACTTGCCATTTTTTTTAATTGTATCATTAAATTTTGATAATGGAGATCATAGTTGCAAATTTTAAAGTTCTTTCCTCTGAATGATTTTTGGAATATCATTACTGGTAATTAAAATGAATGGTCTTTGGATTTACCTAAATTTTTTGGAATTCAGAAAAAAAATTATTAACAAAATTTTGTGCTGATGAGAAAATAATCAGAATGAACTGGTAACAATTTAGGCTACAACTGTCACCTCTACCTTAATACCCTTTCTGCTATGCAAATAGCACTCTGTGACAGTTAAGCAATGGCTCTCAAATACATTTTTATTTCTTATAGTTGATATTTTGTATTTTGCCAAAAAGGCAAGCAATGCCACTGACAATCCTTCATTTACAATTTTTAAACCTTTAGTGTTTAGACTGAATGACCTCTTAACCCAGGATATGTAGTTCATTACAAAATATAATATATAAATAAAATAAAATAAAAACAATTAATGCACTTATTTCTATGCTACTAAAAGATATATAATGATTTGGTCAATAATTTTACTTGGAGGTGTCATGCGAGCATTCATTATTAGGTGTGGCGTTTTGATGACTTTAATAAAATGTTCAGTCAGAAAGCATTTGTGGCTACATGTACTGTACCTTATTTGAAGATGGTTTATTGAGAATATGTATTTGAATCTTGTGTGCTTGAGTGAAAGAACGTCTTATATATGTTGCAAGGTGATCTGAATACCATTAATAATAAAAGACATAAATCCTTTTCAATCAGTGAATTTGATATTTCTCTTGATAACTGAACTCTCTTTTTGAGATACAGTATTTGATACTACAACATTTTGGATTATAATTTCTGCTGCAATCATGAATCTAATCTGTTAAGTGAGGAAGACTTTGATGAATGTAAGTGATATGAATATAGTACACAAGTTGGCAGAGATAAATACTTTAATGGTCTTGCAGGTAAGGTAACACCTATATGCACTTGCAAATCTATGTCATGGAACTAAATGCTCTAAACCTAAATTGGACAACAAAATCCAAGAATACAGCACTGCACCTCTTGTAATAAGTGTACATAGGTGAGTATATTCTTTCATATATTTTTAATCATGAGATTTGTCAACATATATTAGAATGTCTTTAGTACAAAAACAGTGTAATGGACCATATGGTTTAAGTGTAATTTTATTTTTCTCCACTATTCATAATGTAGGTGACAAAATCAAAAGCACAAGCAAATAAAATTAACAAGTCTGAAAGGTGAATTTGACACATGTAAGGAATCATTTTTATTTCATCAGATAGTTAATTTCATATCCCCTAATTCTGAAACATCTCATAAAAATCTTGCTTATAGTGCATGACAGTTCCAACAATACATAAGGCTATGTGGTAGCCATGCTATTTTTTTAGTTATACTAAGAGACTTCAATTCCTAATCAACACCAAATTCAATACAAGAAATGGTGGATTTTTACACTTTTTCCCTTAAAAATATTGGAAGGTTAGTGAAAATTAAGTTGAGCATTTACTGATAAATACACATGACTTGCATTTCCTTTCTTTCAAGTCCAATGTTGTTGTTTTCAAGGTGTTCCAAAGGTCTTGGGCATTATTTTAGAGGTAACAGCCTTGATGTGCATGAGCATTTTGGCAAGATTTTTTTTATCTCCTGTTTTTAATAATTAAAACTTCATGCCTATAAAGATAATTTATGTCATTATTTTTTTAAAAATGATAAATAAATTGTTGAAATATAAAAGATGATAAAAATGATGATAGAATTAAACTGCATAGAGGAACTAGCAATTTTCTCTCTTTCTCTCGTCATTAGCCACGTAAACAAATTTTGTTCAGTTACTCATGATTGGATATTTTTATGTGACTAGGAACCAATTGGTTACTTAGCAACAGGACCTACAGCTTTTTGTGGGATCCGAACCACATTATATCAATAAATGAATTTCGAATCATCAGAAATAAATTCCTCTGATTCTGCATTGGCAGAGCACGGAAGCGAACTCGGACTACCAAATCGGTAGGTGAGCACATAACCCACTTGTCTAACGAGGAACAAGAGTTTTAAAAAGCCTTTTAGTTTAGTATAGTATAAATACAAAACTGTATATAAAAAATAAAAATGAAATGGAAAACAGTAAGTATCTTAAATCATGGACAAACACGTTTAAAATAAATCGGCTGACCCTCTTCGGTGTCCGTCTTATCCGATATCTAGATTAATGGGGTCCGGTTTAACAAGGGTTCACTGTATAATATATTTTCTTCAGTATATCATTCTGTATTTAAGTATTATTATTTATGAAATAGAGATCAATTGCCTGTTCTATCAGGAAATACCGAATCCATTATCACCATTATTAAGACATTATTTTTTTGGCAAAATTTATTTCTATCATAGATTTTAGTATTTGTTTTACCATTTTTATATTTCTCATTTCCTTTTATTATCTGAACCTTCAGTAATATTATTTCAACATTATTTTTTGTAAGGGGCATGTGCCCAGGTGCCCGGTCCCCTGGATCCACTAGTGCTTCCAACCTTGAGGTAGGTTATAAGTGTAGTGACATGCTAAGAGTAGAAGACAGAATTTAAGCTAACTGATGGGACCTACATGGTCATTCAGTGCTAAAAGGGAAGTTGAGAGTAGAAAGTTTTGAAAGGTATAACAGGAGGAAAACTTTGCAGTTACTGAAACAACTGATAGAAGAGGGTGGAAGGAATAGAATATGATTGGAGGTACAGTGAAAGGAATGTAAGGGGCTGCAGCTAGGGGCTGAAGGGACACCGCAAAGAACCTTAAGTAATGCCTGAAGTGCACTGAAAGCACTAACCTCTACGGGGTGTGTGTGTTTGTTTGTATGGTGTTATTACGTTGCATGGAACCAGTGGTTAGGGTAAACAACCGACCGGACTGACCAACTCACTGACTACCGCGTTTGTGGCCACCCTACGAAAATGACAATTTGTCGAAAATTGCATTTTTCCTAACTATACAAACCTGAGGTCCTTTAACAATAGGAAGTAGCTAGCGGCAGCTGGAACGGTCGTAAGCTTCGAACAAGGGGAGAACGGTAGTTAACTGCTTGTCCGACAGTCGCGCGGCAAACAAATCACTTTTGCTTTTGGCCCATGCAAAATACGCAGAGTGAGGGGTGGCATGAGGAGGGACTATATGTAAAGGACCTCAGGTTTGTATAGTTAGGAAAAATGCAATTTTCGACAAATTGTCATTTGTTCCGATACGTAATACAAACCATCGGTCCTTTAACAATAGGAAGACTCACTTCTTGGTGGGAGGAATCTGAGTCTTTTGATGAACAGACTGGTGTTCGTCCATCCCTGGAATGCCTCCCTGGTCGTAAGAGCGAGGGAGGGATCCAAGCCTCTGTCCGATTGATCGGGGTGTGCACCGCAGGATCAATGGTCAGACCTCTTGGCCGAGTACTAAGAGAGAGGCAAGCGTATCTCTTCCTACCAGCAAGCAAGAACTTGTTCCTGTTTGCAAGAGGCAACATAAAGTATGGGTTGTCTCAAGCTGGCATCCACTTCCTCCCCCTTTGTTGGAGGAAGTGGTGGATATACGCTCCTATCCCTAGTGAAAGGGATAGGATGGGGCTCTGTTGAGTAGCTCACCTGCATCTTGTCCTTATCCAGCAGGGTGACGACCGTGTCCCTCTAAACCACAGGTAGAGGGGAAGAAAAAGATGGAAGAGGAGCCAGTCACACTCTCATTCACTCATCCATTCTTACGGTCACACCAGGACTCGATGCTGTTCAGCCTGCGAGGGTCTGGGTTCGCTACACAACGTGTTGAGCAGCCACCACGGGTCCCAAGGAAAAAGATCCAAGGACCTGTGGGCAATATCCCGAAAGGTTAGAAGGAAGGGCATGTGGTCTGGTTGGACCAGACCCCTGCCTTCAGTACCTGCGCCACGGAGAAGTTCTCGCGGACAAGGCAGCATCTCCTTCGCATCGAAGGCGGTGAAGTCCATTAGGGAGGGGATTGTGAACGACTCGAACCAATCGTCAGGGACCGAAGGGTTCTGAGTCTTCGCTACGAAGTTCGGTACGAAATCGAGCGTCACGGATCCCCATCCCCTGGATGCTTGACTTCGCAGGAGAAGTTATGCAGTTCCTCAGAGGAAAAGAAGGAAATAGTCGCATGACCTATCCCTCTTCTCTACTTCGGTGATGTCCAGTACCCATACTGGTCTGTCCGTTTGCCACGAAGTCTCTCGCATCCTCCTATCCCCATGCAGCGAAGTTCTCGGTAGTGGATAGGACACCGACACTCCATGGTGGGTGTCGATGGTATGGGTACTGTGACAAGCTATTAAAACGAAGTAATGATTGCTCTGTAACAACCGAACTAAGTCAACAGCGTAGTTCGTAACTGACTCGGGCGCTCTGACAGCTGCCGACTGACTGCGTTCGGTAGGAGGCAAGTTGTCCAAGCATCCGAGTAAGTCACGTGACCTTCGCATTAAAGGGTTATGCCGAGAGACCAAACAAATAATGTATTTGTTTGTCACCAATGCCGGACAGCGAGGTGATGATTCTCTTAAGGCATGTGCCCAACAGGCGAAAGTCAATTGCCTTCTAGAGACCGAGGTCCCTGAAGGCAAAACATCTCATGGTTGTTGAATCTCAGCTAAGGAGAAACAACACTATGTACCGTTGAAGACGAAGGTAGATATTGAATGCAACCTACGTCTTCACAGACGAATCGAGAGAAGGATTCTCAAGATTCATAACCTGTGCTTACAAATGACTGAAAACGCTAACCGCTATTTCATTGCTGTCCGGTGAGAAGTCGTAGTTGCAATGAAAGCGGGGCGTTCTTCAGTAATGAAAACACAGGGGAAAGCCGCCTGAAGAACTGCTTCTCATGGGCTGAACATTTGGAAGTAGAGCTGTCAGGTCGGAGAGTAGGCGATGTCTTCTGACACATCTTGTAATTCGGGTTGAACAATGAACAATTGTACACCTACGAATAAGAGATATTTTGAAGACAATATGTCTGCAAAATCATTCGCATTATCGCAGTGCGATGCAGCGGGAGACTTGTACAGACTTCTGTTACCGTGCGGTAAACAGAAAGATGAAAGAGTCCAAGAGATATCTCTGTTGAAAATTCTCGCAATGTCGAAGGCGATGGAATCTAGCGTCACAGCAGTAGATGGTCCTTCATTATTGCGAGAATCCCCGTTAATCAGAGACCTAAGTCCATGATTGTTGGGCAGAGATACGGTTCGGTAGTCAATCAAAGCAGGGGAGAGAGAGACATAACTGACCGTGCATCTCGGAGGCCCAGCTGATACTGAGCTGCTATCAGGCAGTTCAATACGCAGTAGTTGAGCCTGAGCTCTCGCTGACTCGTCATCCTGAGTTGCCAGGTAATCCATTATTCCACGAAGGAATGCGTTCGGCTAGAACTACCGAGCATAAAAGATATGCTCGAGCAATTATATTTAAGCGAAACGAATTTCGGTAAATATAAAAGTTGAAATGGTGTTGTCGTGACAAAACCATAAGTATATAAAATTGAAACTGAAAACTCCTGGGAGGTTGCAGGCAACCCCGAGTTGCAGTTCAATTAGAATACTTCTCTTCTAAGTCGCTATCCGTAGATTAACTAGGATATGCGCCTACCCCTCGGACAATTCAACTGCTTAGTAGAATCATGTCGCGAGGTTAATATACGTAGTATATTTGTAGGATTCTGAACAACGATCTCCATCCTAAATTCTTTCCTTCAAGAAAACAAAATAAGGATTGGAGATCGACCACCTTCGATCTCTATCAAAGAGAGTGAAGGAGAAGTCTTCCTCGAAGGAAAGCTTCAATGGTGAACAGAATACTAAGACGATAGTTCAAGCCAAACTGGATATTCCCGTCCGATCTTCTCTATTCCAGGTTGGTCGCCTACTGTGAGATAGTTTTCTTTCAGCAGCAGTCTTCTTCCCAATGCTAGAAATTCCAGGAATTCGAGCATAGGCGAGGTTCCCGATTATCGTGTAACATATCGGGGATTCTCGTCTCGCTCACTTTGGACAGTGGTCTCGCCTAAGTGTTTGGAGATCGTAAAAAACTCTAACACTCTGAATGCGCTAGAAATTCTGTAGAATTCTAAGCAGTCTGCGAAACCCCCACCGATATCGGCTGGTGGTCCTCTCGATTCCCGTAGAAATCGAGAATGGGGCAGGATCCCTCCTCAACGACCGGGGCTTACGTCAGGTAGGACCCGAAGGTCCCCCGTAGCGCAGTCCCGAACGTGGGATCCTACAGAAAAATCTCTGTAGGATCCCTCCCCTTTCCCTCGTAGCCGTAAGGAGAGAGGGAATGGGGAAGGAATTGGATACTCGCTCGCCTTCCCAGTGGAACTAGCAGTTGGAAAGAGTAGGAGCAGCCATCGCCTTGCGGCGATGGCCTCTCAAGAGTCTGGGAAAACGTATCGTCAGGAGAAAACGTTTTCCCGCGGAGGGTTACGAACTCTCACTGTAGGTAAGGGTCTGCCGCCACTGTGAACGTCGTCTGGGTGGGGCTGATTGACACCTGACAGGAGAGAGCCGATACCGTCCTCCGACTCATTCCAGTCCTCGTCGAGGTCGAAACCTCTCAGGAGACCGAAGGAATATTTAAATACGGTGTCCGAAGACACGTAGAAACGCCGCTGTCGCAGTAGAGGAGGTGGAAGTAGCTTGATCGACCAGCCAGAACTGAGAGAGCCTTCTTGTCCGGAGATGAGAGAGACTGGTTCGAGACAGAATCGGCAAGCTCCGATCGCGGCAGACCCACCGTCGGTTTGGGTTCCCTCTCGGGCCCCAAAACGACTCGAGCAGAGACGTGGGCTCTGCTGGTGGGAGCAGCAATCCTTCCGCTAGGTCATTATGCTGACGAATCAGCTTACAATGACTTCTGCAAAATTCCTCTGTATCTCGGGAGTAACCGCGTTTTGCGGAGTAGACCGGACCGTCCATCCCTCCAGCAAGAACAGATCCCGAGATACTCCTCCTTCAGAAGGAGGAACAGCGGCAGACCCCTGACGGTCGCCTCCAGCTACTTGCGCGTATGTCTGGTCGGTCCTAGAACCGTGCCTGGTCCATACGCGTCATAGCGGGACGCGAGCGGCGCACCTCTCGCGAATGCACTCATAAGTACCTCGCTCCTCCCGGTGTAGCCCGAGGAGGTTGAAGGTACAGGAGAGGCAGACCTGACGCTCCCCCCTAGCTCGCTGGCAGGACCAGCGTGCTTGGAGGCTGCTGCTGATCGTCAACCCGCGGGTGGCGATCGAGCAGCAGGCTAGCCTTGCCGCTCGCTGGGGCGAGAGGCTCGGCTGAGAACCGTCGACGCTGATCTCTAGCGTCAGCGCGAGCTTGTTGCGGTTACCGTCTCCGCCCGTACCGATGGGAGCGGCGTCTCAGCGGGACCTGCTAGGCTCGCTGTCGCGGTGAGACCGGCCGAGCGTCCTCTCAGCGCGTTCGAGCCTGCTGGTACCAGCCGTGGCTGGTACCGACGGCCGCGGGGGACCCCTTCCTCGCCTCAACCCGTGGCTGGTCAGCGACCGTCACGTCAACCCGAGCAGCCAGCTGGTCGCTGCGAGAGCGTCCACTGGCCTGGCGAGAGTCGTCTGCACGACTCTCGCCAGTCTTCTGCTCCGCGCTTCGGTCTTGACGGCGAGCGAGCTCGGGTGTCAAGACTTTGGCTGGACGGTCTCCCGCGGGAGACCGTCCACTCGGTACTTCTCGCTAACGAGAAGCCGAGGTCGCGGAATCCAGCGGTTTAGCGGGCAGAAAAACCGCTAGAACCAGGCGAGGAAGTGCCAGCCGAAGCTGGTACTCCTCTGGTCCCCGTCTTCTTCTCCTTGGTAGGAATAGAAGAAGAAACGGGCCCTTAGAAGAAGAGCTCCCCGAATCGCCGGAGCGAGACGGGCCCTTAGAAGGTCCCGAAGGAGCCTTCTTAGGGGGGAAAACCCGGGTTACCAGCTGGTCGCTGCAAGAGCGGCCGCTGGCCTGGCGAGTCACCTGAGCGGCTCTCACCAGCCTTCTGCTCCATGCCGCGTCTTGGCGCCGAGCGAACTCTGGCGCCGAAACTTGGCTGCACGGTCTCCCGAGGGAGAACGTACACTCGGGATCTCTCGCGAACGAGAGACCGAGCCGGAACCTGGCGTAGTGGCATCGCCGCTAGCAACCAGGCGAGGAAGTACCAGAGCTAACCGATACTCCTCTGTCCCCGTCTAATCTCTTCCTTACGGAAGGGGGAGGACGGGGTCCCCGCTCCGAAGGAGCAGGAGGACCAGCAGGAAGGACCACGTCCCCCCGCCCACGGGTGGGACGGGCCCCTTAGAAGTTCCCGAAGGAGACTTCTTAGGGGGGGAAGGCAGCCTTCTTCTTCTTCGGCTTATGGGCCTTAGAAGTCAAGGGGGGAAGACGGCAGCAGCAGACGATGAAGACGAAGATGACAGCTTTCCTTTTATTTTTTTTTTTTTTTTTTTTTCTTCCTCTTCCTCGTCAGCTCACGCAGGACAGTCGTCAGGTCCTCCATCCAGGCCGGAGCCGGGGCTATTGCCGAAGCAACACGGCCCGACTGCACCTGTCCGGAAGGACCTGGGACTGGGGGAAGACACACGTGGGGCAGGACCAGCATGGACAGGCTCAGGAACCAGGAGCGACAGGAACAGCAACCAGCCTCAGGAGCGGCAGGAAACAGCGGCAGCGGTAGACCCAGAAGGGACAGCCCAAGCCAACAGCGGGAATCACATCAGCAGCGGGGAATCACATCAGCGGCAGGTACGGCAGCCCAGCGATCGCCTCGTAGAATCATCGGCAGCCAGCGGTACTGGCGGCCGTCCAGGGGCGAAGCTGCGTGGAACAGCGGAAGTCTGGGGCAGGCAACAACGAAGAAAACAGGCGCAGCGGCAACCCCCCCACTCGTACGGCGGCGGCCCTAGTAGGCGGCAGACGGGCGTCACCGACACAGCATGGGGAGTGTAGACCAGGAGTGGGGGGAGGGGGGGAAGCAGCATATAAAGCGGCCGTGGTAGTAGTGGAGACCGCCCCAGACCTCACTAGACGCTGCAGCAGCCCGTGGATGCTAGGCACGCCCTGCCGCCGCGGTGGTCCATACCTGTCCAAGGTCGTCTCCCACGGATGTAGCACCTGCGGTAGCATAGATTAGATAGATTAGTAAGAGGGGTTCCCTCACGCATGGGGGGAAGACATGCCCCACCCCGAACACAAGGAAGACCCCAAATACAAAAATACAACGAAGAAGCTGAGGCGGGGGGCAGGAAGGAAGACGAAGAATCGGATACCAAGGGAGTCGCAGGAGAGCTTTCCGATGACTTCCTGGCAGACCTTCGCTTCACCCTACCCCCGCACAGCAGTGAAAAGTAATATGAAAATGAAAACAGAATACTGCCCTTGTGATCACTTCATAGAACTTGAAAGGGGAAGGATCAATTCCCGGGTAAGAGCGAAAATTGATGCCAAATTAAATTATATGCAAATAAATAAATGCAAAATTGAAAAGAATACTGCATTGCGAATACCACTTTCATTGCATTTTATCACATACAAAATAAAAGCGCAATCACGCTCTCGGTAACAGAACGCACAGGGACAAAAATATAATGAAAAAAGTACTTACATTTTTCAATTACACACTTTCGCCCAAAATACATGACTCGGCGCGAGCGCGCCCCCCCTCGGCACCGAGACATAATTCAAGGGTTCAATTCATGAAAAGAGAGGAAATCGCCGCATCTACGGCGATAGCTCCATGTTGGTTCATAATTAAGTAATGAAAATGAAAACAGTGTACTTACAGTTTCATTTTCAAGTCAAACAAACCATTAGTATACACACAATATAACAAAGCATACGACGATGAGCGGGCAGAGAGCGATGACGAACACGTCCTTCACACCCGCGGCCGAAAGCAAAAGTGATTTGTTTACCTCTCAGAGCCGCGCGACTGTCGGACAAGCAGTTAACTACCAGTTCTCCCCTTGTTCGAAAAAACGCTTACGACCGTTCCAGCTGCCGCTAGCTACTTCCTATTGTTAAAGGACCGATGGTTTGTATTACGTATCGGAACAAAAGTATTGTAACATGTCCTGACACCGGAGATGGTCATCAGTCATGAGTTGTTGGTGGTGATAGCAGGAGTTCAAGACCTCTACTCTTCTTTCAAAGTATAAGTATTTTCTCCAAAGTTAGAAATTAAGGCCATATTTTAAGATTAAACAGATGGTAATGAAAAGTGTGGCCAACGCAGTGCACACTACCCTCATGACGCTTTCGAAATTTTTACTTACAACTAAAAATGTTTTGAAGATTGACGAAAAGCTCACATGCTTATTTTAGTTCGTATGGGGCTTTCATATATCACATTATGTTGACGAAACTTCAATCTTTTAAATGGTATGCTTAAAGATGTAATTGTATTCTTGTTTCACCAATTAAATATAGAGTCAATAAGGCCGAGCCATGCAATGATGATGGATCGACTGCGGTTGTTTACCCTATTCGGCAATGGGACCAACGGCTTTACGTGATTTCCGAACCACATCGAGGGTGATCTTCTATCACCTGAAATGACAATTTGTCGAAAATTGCATTTTTCCTAACTATACAAACCTGAGGTCCTTTAACAATAGGAAGTAGCTAGCGGCAGCTGGAACGGTCGTAAGCTTCGAACAAGGGGAGAACGGTAATTAACTGCTTGTCCGATCGTGCGATTGGGAGGTAAACAAATCACTTTTGCTTTTGGCCCATGCAAAATACGCAGAGTGAGGGGTGGCATGAGGAGGGACTATATGTAAAGGACCTCAGGTTTGTATAGTTAGGAAAAATGCAATTTTCGACAAATTGTCATTTGTTCCGATACGTAATACAAACCATCGGTCCTTTAACAATAGGAAGACTCTTCTTGGTGGGAGGAAGCTGAGTCTTTAGATGAACAGACTGGTGTTCGTCCATCCCTGGAATGCCTCCCTGGTTGTAAGAGCGAGGGGAGGGATCCAAGCCCTCTGTCCGATTGATCGGGGTGTGCACCGCAGGATCAATGGTCAGACCTCTGGGCCGAGTACTAAGAGAGAGGCAAGCGTATCTCTTCGTACCAGCATTGTAAGACTTTTTCCTGTACATGAGCAAATATAAAGTCATGGGTTTGTCTCATGTAGGCATCCACTTCCTCCCCCTTGTAGGAGAAAGTGGTGGATATACACTCCTAGTCCCTAATTAAAGGGATAGGATGGAGCTCGGTCGAGTAGCTTACCTGCATCTGACTCCCTTCCAGCGTGGTAACGACCGTATCCCTCTGCCCACAGGTAGAGGTAGAGAAAGATGGTGAAGAGAAGCCAGTCACACTCTCATTCGCACATTCATTCTCCCAGTCATACCAGGAATCGATGCTGTTCTGCTGCTCGGGTGTCTGGGTAAGCTTACACAACGTATTGAGCAGCCAACCACAGGTCCCAAGGAAAAAGTATCCAAGGACTTGTGGGCAATATCCGAAGGTAGAAGGACGTGAAGGTGGTCTGGTTGGCCCAGACACCTGCCTTCAGGACCTGCGCCACGGAGAAGTTCTTACGGAACGCTAAGGAGGGTCCGATACTCTGACTTAAGTGGGCTCTCGGTCGGAGCGTACGGATGTCGTTTGCTACCATCAGCCTCGTACGCTCCTGATCACCTCACGTAGCCAGAAAGAAAGTGTTCTTTGGGAAACTTCTTTCTTGGTAACCCCCAGTGCTAACGAAGAGGCGTCGACACTCAGGCCTGAGGATGTCGAGTTCTCTTCAGATAGCGCCGTAGCGCCCTCACAGGACAAAGCAGCATCTCATCCGCATCGTTATCGGTGAAGTCCAGAAGGGGAGGGGATTCGTGAAAGACTCGAACCTGTCGTCAGGGATCGACGGATTCTGAGTCTTGGCTACGAAGTTCGGGACGAAATCGAGCGTCACAGATCCCCAGCCTCTGGTGTGTTTAACATCATAAGAAAGACCATGTAGTTCCCTAACTCTCTTCGCCGATGCCAGGGCCAGCAAGAAGAGGGTCTTGAGGGTCAGATCCCTGTCTGACGACTCTCGGAGTGGCTCGAAGTCTTCGAGTCAAACTCCTAAGGACGAGAGTCACATCCCACGCAGGGGGCCTGAGTTCCCTGGGTGGGCAAGACCTTTCGAAGCTCCTCATAAGCAAGGAGATCTCGAACGAGTTCGAGATGTCCAGTCCCCTCAGTTTTAGGACGAGAGCCAGGGCGGCTCTATATCCTTTAACTGTGGGTACTGAGAGGAGCTTCCTCTCGGCGAAGAAACACGAGGAAATCCGCTACCTGCTGAAGAGTGGCTCTGAGAGGAGACAGACCCTTGTCTACGACACCAACCACAGAAGACGGCCCACTTCCCCATGGGTACACAGCTGCAGAGGACTGTCGGACGTTGTCCAGCCAGTCTCTGTTCTTGCTGCGCCCTACGAGAAAAGCCTCTCGTTCGCAA
>NC_087203.1:44310352-44331288 GCF_015104395.2 Macrobrachium nipponense
TAGGTCAGGTGATCTACCGGCCTGCCCTGGGCGGCAGGGGACTAGGAACCATCCCCGTTTTCTATCATATTTTCTCTGTCGCCGGTGGTATCAACATTGTTGCTATTACCTCCTGACTTAGATTCTTATTTCATCCTTTGATCATCGTTTCTCGGCTTTTTGGTGACGTATCTGGATCGTGTTTTTGGCATTCGCTACTGTGGACTGTTTTTGGAATTGCTTTTTGGATTTTTCTCAGTATGTCTGATTCAAATGTGATGTGAGAATGTGTGTGAATGTAGGCTGCAGGGTGAGGATACCGAAAGCTTCGTTGATCCTCACTGTATGCCGTAAATGTAGGGGTTTTCAGTGTTCTGCTAATAATACTTGTAATGAATGCGAGGGATTAAATGCAGAAGAGTGGAAGACTTTAACTTCTTATTTGAAGAAGTTAGAGAGGGATAGGGTTAGACGTCTGAAGGTGTGAGTTCAAGCCTATTGAGCCTTTTACTGATAATTGTAATCCTACTGATTTAGATTTCTCCCTATGTTTCTCATTCACAAAGTGTACTTTCGAATCGGCCTCGGAAATCGCCGATCTGAAAGCTACAATTCGAGACATGAAGTCCAAAATGGCGGACTTACAAGGTAAGGCTAGTGAAAGTGAGCATTACAGTGAAGTGAGTTCCCCAGTGTTGTGGAGGGGGCGTTTGATCGTCCCTGCGACGCTCCCAGGCCTAGACCTCTTCCAAGCTCCCATGCCCAGAGGAGAAGGAAAGTCGAAAGCCTTAAGGAGGTCGTGGGGAATCCCCAACGGTCAGACGTCCCTTCAGCTAGCTCTGTTTCGTGGCAGGCTGCTCAAGGGCGCTCTAGAAAAAAGCGTCCTTCGTGATGTTTTTCTCATCCTCTCTCCCTCACCTAAACGAGGGTGGAAGGAGTCGAATTTATCGAGGCCTCTGAAGCGTCATATGAAAGAGCCCGAAATTGATTCGAGCCCAGAGCGTTTCTCAGATGACGCTCCCTCTTCTATAAGAAGGCGAAGGTGGCGTCAGCGTCACCCGACGAGTACGCAGAAGTACCCTTTTCCTACTTGCTCCCCCGCCCCCATTGATGACGAAAGGCGTCATGCAGTTGACGTGGGAGAAGGCTTCAAGGAGAATTATTATTATGACAGTTCAAGAGCAACTGGCCTCTCTAGTGGGAGTTTTAGCGCCTCGTAGGAAGGACGTTGCGCTTCCAATCAAGAAGTCTCGTCCTCTCTCCCCTGCTAAGCGAGAAGCGTCATGCAGACGTGAAGCTTCTAAACATCTTACAGAAGCTTCGGGTTCGAGAGCGAGAGCGGTTGCTTACGAAAGTTTCGTAACGCCAGAGAGACGTGAGACGTCTTTTAGACATTGAAGCGTCTTTGAAAAACTGTTGGTAGACGTGAAGCTCCAACCAATATTTTGGCGCCAAGTAGGACGCCTTTTGAGAGCGGAGCGTCTTCCAGGCGCGAGGCGTCATCCGGACGTCAGCAGCCAAGTAAGCGGGAGGCGTCAGCCAGGACGCTGGGCGGACGAGAAGCGTCATCCAAGCGGGAAGCGTCTTCTATTTATCGAGAGAAGCCTGAGCTTTTGGCGCCTTCCAAGGCTATTAAAGCGGGGGAAGAGGAAAGAATATCATTCCCTTAGCCCCTCTCCTATTAGGAGTTTGTCTCCTCCAGAGGAGGACGTACAGAGGTAGGAGCGGAGACTCATTTAGATCCCGAGTTGGAAGGAAATCGGATGAAGAATATCAAGGAAGAGAAGGACTGTCGAAATATAAAGTTTTGACTGCCTTGCTTCTAGAGGAGTATGGAGACGAATTGACTCCTGCCGCTCCTCCTTCTCCGCTCTCTGTTTTCGAGTGCTAAGACGAAGAAGTCTTCGTCTTTTCTCAAAATGAAGCCCACCATTTCAATGAAGAGGGCTCTACAATCCTTAGACTCGTGGATGAAGTCTAAGAAGGACTTAGTAAGAACGGTCTTCTGCATGCCTCCAGCGAGACTAGCTGGTAAAAGAGGCATTTGGTATCAGACGGGAGAGAATATGGGTATTGCTCTCCCGTCTACGTCAGAAGCAGACTTTTCGACCTTAGTTGACGCTTCACGTCGACAAGGTCTCAACTCGGCACGGATTACGTGGGGCATTTCTGAACTGGACCATCTCCTCAAGGGACTCTTTCATGTATGGAAGTTTTCAACTTCTTAGATTGGTCCCTTGGGGTGATGTCCAAGAAAGCCCATGATTCGGAAGGAATCGAACCAGAAGCCCTTTTGTGCATATTGTCTTGTATAGACCAAAGCGGTACAGGATGGCTCTTTTGAAATCTCCTCTTTGTTTGGAGCAGGTCTTCAATAAAGAAGAGGAACGGTATATGGTGCCTTTTTAACCAAAGGCAGTCTACCACGCTCAGAGGGCAGCGCTGCTGTATTCGCCTTTGTCTTGACCTTTTTGTTCCCTTCTCAGTTGGTGAAGGACATTGCTCATTCATTAACTGAGAAGGCGACTCAGGATCTTCTGACGCAGTCAGCAAGGAAGAAGAAACCTGCTTCTACATCGGACAAGAAAGGACCGAGTACATCGGTTCAGCCCTTTCGAGGTGGTCCGACCTCCAGACCTCCGCAAGAAGGAAGGTGGCTCCGGAGAAGAGAGGTAGGTCTGCCTTTCGTCCCTTTAAAAAGGGAAAATGAAGCTTCTCTCCTCCAAGCACCAGTAGGTGCCAGGCTCCTGGGATTTGTGGAGGCCTGGACACTTATAAACACAGACGCGTCATCGTTGGCTATAATAAGGAAGGGATATCGTATCCCTTTCCTGAACACTCCTCCCCTAACGTCAATACCAAGGGAACTAACAGCCAAGTACAAGGATCCTGTGCTGAGATACTCTTTCGATCGATGGTGGAACAAATGTGGGACAAGAGAGCGATAGAACTAGTACTAGATCAAAACTCCCGGGGGTTTTACAATCGCCTTTTTCTGGTTGCGAAAGCCTCGGGAGGCTGGAGACCAGTACTGGACGTCAGCTCTCTGAACAAATTTGTTCAGAAGGAGAAGTTCTCCATGGAGACTTCTGCTTCAGTCCTGGCGTCATTACGACAAGGAGATTGGATGGTGTCTCTAGATCTCCAGGACGCCTACTTTCACGTCCCGATCCACCCTTCATCGAAGAAGTACCTCCGTTTCATGACGGGGGGAAGGATCTTTCAGTTCAGAGCCTTGTGTTTCGGCCTGTCCACAGCTCCTCAGGTCTTCACAAGCCTGATGAAGAATGTGGCGAGGTTTCTTCACCTCAAAGGAGTAAACATCTCTCTGTATCTGGACGACTGGCTCATCAGGGCCAGATCAGAGAGACAGTGCTTGGAGGACCTGAAGTTAACTTTAGATCTGATCAAAGCGTTGGATTGCTCGTGAACCTCGAGAAGTCGCAGCTGACCCCAGACAGGACTTAGTCTATCTGGGGATTCGGATGGATTCTCGGGTTTTCGAGTATTTCCTTCGCAAGAGAGAATCGCAAAAGGTTTGCGGATAGTCTCTCTCTTCTTAAGGAAGGAACTTACGTCGGCGAGGGAATGGTTGAGCCTTCTAGGGACCCTTTCCTCGCTCGAACAGTTCTTCCCGCTAGGAAGACTTCATTTACGTCCGCTTCAATTCTTCCTCAAGAAGTCTTGGAGTTGGAAAACTGGACAACTTTCGGACGTCTTTCCCATTCCAGTGGAGATAAGATCGCACCTGGAATGGTGGTTGCCCCCTCTGGAAGAGAACAAAGGGATCTCTCTAAGGACACAGAACCCAGACCTAGTGTGTACTCCGACGCGTCGGAGAAAGGTTGGGGAGCAACATTAGGCTCGAAGGAGGTGTCAGGCACCTGGGAACCAGCACAGGTGACTTGGCACATAAACTGCAAAGAGCTCTTCGCCGTGCATCTGGCTTTGAAGAGTCTAGAACCTCTGGTGTCGAACAAAGTAGTGCAAGTAAACGTGGACAACACCACCGCACTTGCCTACATTCGAAAACAGGGAGGGGACTCACTCCTCGTTCCTTTACGAACTGACGGAGAGACCTTTTGCTTTGGACGTCTCACAGGAACATCTCCCTTCTGACAAGGTTCGTGCAGGGAGTAAAGAATGTGAGGGCGGACAGACTCAGCAGGAGGAAACCAGGTCCTTCATACAGAGTGGACCCATACACGAGGAAGTGTGTCAAGATCTCTGGTCGCTGTGGGGGACTCCTCATGTGGATCTCTTCGCCACATTCATTTCCAAAAGGCTGGCAGTCTTTTGCTCGGTCGTGGAAGATCCAAGAGCTCTTATGGTAGACGCCTTCCTGCTAGATTGGTCTCGAGTAGACGTATATGCTTTTCCTCCATTCAAAATCCTGGGATTAGTAATAAAAAAGTTTGTGGCGTCAAAGGAGACGAGGATGACATTGATAGCCCCCTTTTGGCCACCCAGCCCAAGATTGGTTCACGGAGGTGGTAGAGTGGATCGTAGACTTTCCAAGATCCCTACCAAGAAGGGGACGGATCTTCTCAGACAACACACTTCAAGAGGTACCATCAAAACCTCCCCGCTCTCGCTCTGACTGCCTTTCGACTATCGAAAGACTCGTCAGAGCGAGAGGGTTTTCTCGCGGAGTTGCAAGCGCGATCGCGAGAGCACGCAGAACCTCCACTACGAAAGTATATCAATCGAAGTTGGAGGTTTTTAGAAGGTGGTGTAGATCTAAGAAGTTGTCCTCCTCCACTACTCTATAGCGGAAATTGCTGATTTCCTTCTATTCCTGAGAGAGCAATCTCATCTAGCTGTATCCACAATAAAGGGATACAGAAGTATGCTCTCGGCTGTCTTCAGGAATAGAGGATTAGATCTGGCAGATAATAAAGATCTCCACGATCTCATACGATCATTTGAGACTTCAAAGTCGAAGGAACCGGTCCCTCCGAACTGGAACCTAGACGTGGTCCTCAAGTTTCTTTCATCTGAAAGATTCGAACCTCCTCATCTGGCTTCCTTTTGAGACATTACCAGAAAATGCCTATTCCTATTATCTTTAGCTACAGCAAGAGAGTTAGTGAATTACATGCTCTGCAAGATAAAGTAGGTTTCAAGGGAGACTCAGCTATTTGCTCGTTTAAGACGCTGTTTTTAGCTAAAGATGAGAATCCCTCGAATCCTTGGCCTAAGTCATTTGAAGTCAAAGGCATATCGAGTCTCGTAGGAAGAGAAGCAGAAAGATCTCTATGCCCTGTAAGAGCTCTAAAGTTTTACATTCAGAGAAAGCATCAGATGGGAGGCTCTAGACAAGGTCTTTGGTGCGCGGTAAAAGACCCTACAAGACTGACGTCCAAGAATGCGCTGGCATTCTTTGTGAGGAACGTCATTACAGACGCGCATAAGGTCTGTTCTGACGAACAGTTTACGACTGTTGAAAGTTAAAGCTCATGAAGTGACCGAGCAGTAGCCGACGTCTCTCTCGTTTCATAAGAATATGTCGCTTAAAAAAACATCATAGATACGACATTTTGGAGATGCAACTCAGTATTTGCATCTCATTACTTGAAAAGACGTTCGTCGGGTGACATATGAGAAGTGTTTTTCTCTAGGTCCGTTCGTATCGGCGGATACGATTCTGGGTACGGGAGCCGACACCAATCCTTAAAAGTATATACTTTTCTTCTTTTTAGATATGGTCTGGAATCTCTTCAAACAATGGAGGACTTGGTTTAGCACGGCGGCCGTCTATGTTGTTCAGTAAGAGAATCTTGTCATATCTAATTAGATGAGTATAATTTTTTTTAGAAATTATGTATGTGTGCGTAGTGGTTTTGTTTTGAGTTACGGTTGTTGTGACGAGTTCGGGGATAACTCGGAACAATCCTTAGTTCTAACATATGGTTAGGATCAGGTGGTCGGGATTGGTTGCGTGCTCCTTCATAAGGTGTATTGTCATATAAGTGGATCAGCACCCATTGACAAAGTCCTTTCAGGCTCTGGCCGAGTAAGCGGATAAGACCCCATCGGCAGACCCACAAGAACTCTTGGGCCATAGATCATATATCTCGCTAAAGTTTCTTGAGGTGATGCAGACTACTGGGAAAACACCCACGAAGTCTACCACCTATCAGGTAGGAACCAAGGTTTTATTTATACCTACAACATATGTTGTTTACCTGTCTATTCCATATAGTAGCTGTCTCTTACCCTCCACCGAAAGGTGCCAATCAGCTATGTATATATCTGACAGGTAAGTTGATTGTATGAAAATGATATTGTTATGTTACAATAAAGTTTCATACATACTTACCTGGCAGATATATACAATTAAAGGGCCCACCAGCCTCCCCGCAGGAGACAGGTGGAAGAGAGAAAATATGATAGAAAACGGGATGGTTCCTAGTCCTGCCGCCCATGGGCAGGCCGGTAGATCACCTGACCTACCTGTAGCGAGTGGCGCGAAATTTGAATTTCTGTCGGGGACGACGGAGTCTTAGCTATGTATATATCTGCCAGGTAAGTATGTATGAAACTTTATTGTAACATAACAATATCATTTTTATTCCCTCCGCGCGCCGATTCTCGGCCGAAAATCTCCGAAACGCGTAGGTCACATTCTCCTCATATTTGTGCCTTTTCATATTACGCTTATTTTATAGTTTTATATATGGAAATGTGCGCAAAAACATGCACAATATAACAAAAAATATTGGAAGGTTGTAGCATTTCTCATTTTTTGAAATATTTGCATATAAAGTACGATAAGTACGAAAAAAACTTCGATCGGTCAACTTTGACTCAACCGAAAAGGTCAAAAAAACGCATTTATAACATAAAAATCTTACAGTCTAGTAATATCAATCATTTATCTTCATTTTAAAACAAATTGCAAGTCTCTAGAACAATATCTCGATTTATGGTGGATTTTTTGAAAAAAAATATTTTTTTCCCCTCCGCGCGACCGATTCTCGGCCGAAAATCTCGGAAACGCGTAGGTCACATCTCCTAATATTTGTGCCTTTTCAATTACGCTTTTTTTAAAGTTTATATATGGAAATGCGCGCAAAAACATGCACAATATAACAAAAATTATTGGAAGGTTGTAGCATTTATCATTTTTGAAATATTTGCATATAAAGTACGATAAGTAACGAAAAAAACTACGATCGTGTTCAAACTTTGACTCAACCGAAAAGGGTTCAAAAAAAACGCATTATAACATAAAAAATCTTACAGTCTAGTAATATTCAATCATTTATCTTCAATTTTAAAACAATATTGCAAGTCTCTAGAACAATATCTCGATTTAGGTGAATATTTGAAAAAAATATTTTTTATTCCCTCCGCACGCCGATTCTCGGCCGAAAATCTCGGAAACGCGTAGGTCACATTCTCCTAATATTTGTGCCTTTTCATATTACGCTTTTTTTAGAGGTTTATATATGGAAATGTGCGCAAAAAACGGGCACAATATAACAAAAAATATTGGAAGGTTGTTAGCATTTATCATTTTTGAAATATTTGCATATAAACAAAGTACGATAAGTACGAAAAAAAACTACGATCGGTCAACTTTGACTCAACCGAAATGGTCAAAAAAACGCATTTATAACATAAAAATCTTACAGTCTAGTAATATTCAATCATTTATCTTCAATTTAAAAACATATTGCAAAGTCCTCTAGAACAATATCTCGATTTATGGTGAAATATTTGAAAAAAATATTTTTATTCCGTCCGCGCGCCGATTCTCGGCCGAAAATCTCGGAAACGCGTAGGTCACTTCTCCTAATATTTGAGCCTTTTCATATTACGCTTTTTTTAGAGTTTTATATGAAAATGTGCGCAAAAACATGCACAATATAACAAAAATTATTGGAAGGTTGTAGCATTTCTCATTTTTGTTATATTTGCATATAAAAAAAAAATTTAAACAAAAATTCGACATTCGGTCAACTTTAACTCGTTCGAAATGGTCGAAAACTGCATTTGCAAGCTAAAACTCTTACAGTATCGTAATATTTAATAATTTTCCTTCATTGTGAAACAAATTGCAAGTCTCTATAACAATATTTCGATTTATGGTGAATTTTTAAAAAAATTATTTTTTTACATCCGTGCGCTATGAATTCATGCATCATTTTGTGATAATATTTTCTCTGTGTTGCTTTTATCGTTTTACAATGTGTTATATATCAAAATGATCGCAATTTAGTGCACATTACAACGAAAAAAAAGTAACTTGTTACCTCTAACCGTTTGGCGCACAGCGCGATTTGAATACAATTATATATGAAATTTCGTTTTTGCGCTATCATATATCGCTTATTTATATATGATAATGATAATTTTTTCATTTCTGATGGTTGCATACTAAACTTCAAGCAATGACAAAAAAAGGAGCCAAAAAATGAAACTCTTAATCTTGAAAAACTAAGCGCGCTGTGATTTTTTTGAAAAAAAATATTTTTTCCGCTTACGCGCTCACTCTCAAACCCTCCGGGCATACGGGAGTCATTTTTTTATTTACCGCTTCGGCGTTTAAGGGTTAAACAAAAGGCTATCGCTAACGTGATATTTAAAATTTAAGCTACTGTCGAGTGGCAACTCTTAGCTAAGTAATTACTGGGTAAGTGTACAGTGGTCCCCCCGTATTCGCGGGGGATGCGTACCAGACCCCCCGCGAATAGTTAGGATCCGCGAATGTTTGGAACCCCTATAAAAACGCTAAAAACAGCCTATTTTGTTAGTTAAAACTTAAGAAAAACCACTAAAAATTTTCATACTTGGTTTTTTAATAGTTTTATCACAAAAAGTGCATTTTATTGAATGAAATTGGATAAAAAACCAAAAACCAGGAAATTTGTGGATATTTCTCATAGAAAAATACCGCGAATGCGCGAATTTTCCGCGAATAATGCAGGGAAATGTTCCCGAGAGAAATCTGTGAATGCGTGAGTCCGCGAATCCGGAGAACGCGAATACGGGGGGTCCACTGTATAGTATATAAAACCTAATTTTATTTTAAAAATACAATTTCCTAAGTCTTGTAACAAATCCATTGTATGGAGCCTAGATATAGTATTAAAGTATATTTAATGCATCTGCATAGTATTGGAACAGTATCCGTAAACACCTGGAAAAAAAAAAGTTATTAGTGGTGGTGTGAATAATTTCTTTTGTAGCATTAGGAAAGTTTGACTTCCTCTGTGTAAGAAAGTGATGAAGTTCTTGATTATTTTGGGAATGAACATGTACAGGCAGTCCCCAGGTTATGTCAGGTTTGGGTTACGTCTTACCGGACTTACGAAGTTTGCCTTATGGCGCTGTTAACCGCAAGTTTTCAGTACCATAAGTGGATTTACAGTGCTGTAAACCACAATTTTTATGCATGACACTTACCTGGCAGGTATATATATAGCTTTATCCTCTGTCGCACTGGCAGAATTTCAAAACTCGCGGCAACCTCTAGTACACCGGTAGTTCAGGTGATCGCCACCCCGTTCCCGTAGGGCTGGTGCTCGGAACCATTCCCATTTTCGTCAGATTTTCTCTGCCAGCCGAACTGTCAACATCGGTGAGGGTTCTCTGATAGAATTTCCTGCTCGTTGGCTGACTTTTCGCTGTTTTTGAATTTTGGTATCGTATTTGGAAAGTTATCTTGGCAATCGCAATTGGTATTTCTTTAATATGTCTGATTCAGGTAGTATGTTTAGAGTTTGTGTGAAAGAAGGGTGTAAGGTGAGACTGCCGAAAGCCTCGGTAGATCCCCATACTGTGTGTAAGAAGTGTCAAGATTTTGTGTGTACGTGGGAGAACAGGTGCAATGAATGTGAGAGTTTGAATGAGAAGGAGTGGAAGGCTCTTGTTAAGTATGTGGAAAGATTGGAAAAAGATCGGGTGAGAAGATCAGTGTCTCGAAGTGAGAGATCGGGATCTTGGAGTAAACCTTTGAATGAATCTATTTCTGTTTCTTCTCCAGCTCATTCACATGTAGACTTAGTAGCACCTTCCCCCCAGGTTTTCTCCTGCGCCCGTTGCTGTATCTGAGGACACGACTGACCCGCAAATTGTGAAAGTGTTCGCTGGGTGATCAGATCAAGCGTTTAACGGACAAAGTGGAAGTGTTTAATGTTGTTGACAGTGTTGTGGAGGGGGCACCTGATCGTCTCTCTCGTGCTCCTAGACCTAGACCTCTGTCAAGCTCCCAGACCCAAGGGAGAAGGCATGTCGACAGTCGAAGGGAGGTGAGAGGGGTTGTCTCATGATCAGTCGTCCCTTCGGGCAGTCCTGTTGTTACGTCCCAGGCTGCAGCAGTACGCCAGAGAAAAGTTGTTACTGGGAAGTGCTTGTATTCTTCCAATAGCTCGGCTTCAGGAAGGAATAGACGCTTTTTGGAAGAATCGCGTCCTTTCAAGAGATCGTACAGGCCGACCTCGTCCCAGGATGAAAGGGTCTACGCTCAAGAGGGGTGGAGTAGCCCTGAGATTTTTTCATCGGAAGATGAGGACGCAATCCCAGTCAAAAGGAAGAGAATTTCTCGTCCTAAAGAAGTCGCTAACCGTTCGGTGGTCGGTTTTTCTCCTGGTAGAGAACCTCCTTCTTCTCATTGGGTTCGCTCCCATGTTTCTTCTCCATCTCGTAGACGTCAGGATCGCTCCCCTCTTCATACCAGCCCCGTGCGTCCTCGTTCTCCTCCTTCTCACGAGTCTCATCAGGAAGCGGATACTAAGGACGTTTTGAGAGAAATGCAGGCGAAGTTAGCCGTCCTTGTGAAGTCATGGGAAAGGACCGATCAACCGTCCTCTAGGCGTAAGGACGCATCTCTTCCAGTTAAGTCCTCCAAGAGGATGCAGGACAAGTCGTTGCCTCCTCTTTCTCAGGCGGCCTTCTCTCGTAATCCAGGACGCAGTGTGCCTTCTAGGAGGGACGTTTCTCCGACAGCGCAGGACGCAAGAGGAAGATTGATGGACGCGGCTCTTGCAGTGGACGCAGGACGCAGGCGGCAGGACGTTGACCCGTCTTCATCCCGACAAGACTGGGAAGGTTTTTGTCAGGACGCGATCTCACATTCGCTCTCCAGGCAAGTTTTGGAAACGGATTCCGCGGCTAGTTTTCATCAAGACCTCGGCTTCAAGGATGTTTCGTCAGCGGAGGAGGACGTAGCTGATTTGTTTTCGGAAGATGAGAAGAATGTAGAAGCTCCATCCTCGGATTATAAGAGGCTAACTGATTGCCTCCTATCTTTGTTTGAAGGGGACTTTCAGCCGTCAGCTCAGTTATCTCCCCTTTCTCAGTTTTCGAGGACTAAAACTCCCAAGAAGTCTTCTTTCTTGAAAATGACGCTTTCCATCACAGCTAAGAAAGCCCTTCAACGCATTAATGAATGGTTAAAGGAGAAGAGGGAAGCAGGGAAGACTTCGTTTGCTTTCCCTCCAGCCAAGTTGGCTTCGAAGTCTAGAGTGTGGTACGCTACGGGGGAAAGTCTTGGCCTGGGAGTACCTGCCTCCTCCCAGGGGAACTTTTCTAATATTGTGGATAGCTCTCGTAGGCATGCCTTACACTCAGCCAAGGTGTGGTGGACTTCATCAGAATTCGATCATTTGTTGAAGGGCATCTTTCGAACTTTTGAAGTCTTCAATTTCCTCGATTGGTCGTTGGGGGCTCTGGCTCGCACCCTGGAGATGGTAGAATCCTCGGATTTAGATTTGCCCAGAAGTATTATGTCTTGTATGGACAAAGCCTTGAGAGATGGAGCAAATGAGCTTGCTTCCCTCTTTACGGCAGGGGTACTGCAGAAAAGGTCTCTTTTGTGCTCGTTCGCTGCTAAAGGAGTCTCGAATGCGCAAAAGTCGGAGTTGATGTTCTCCCCACTTTCAGGGCAACTTTTCCCATCAGAAATTATTAAAGATATCGCTCTTTCCCATACTCAGAAGGCTACCCAGGACCTTCTGACTTCTTCAGTGAGGAAGTACTTACCGACCAAGGTGATGAAGAAGACACCAAAGGAATCAAGACCAACCCAACAGCCCTTTCGGGGTAAGACCTTTTCCCGCCCCTCCTTTAGAGGTAAAAGAGCACCTGCCAAGAGAGGTTCGAAAACCGCAACCAAGCAATGAGATGGAAGTCGTCCAGACGTTTGTTGGGGCCAGACTCCAAGAGTTTTGGGAAGTCTGGCAAAGCAAGGGAGCGGATCCTTGGTCCGTAAGCGTAGCACGGGAAGGTTACAAGATCCCCTTCCTGAAGAAACCACCTCTTGCTACATCCCCGAGAGCCCTAGGGGCTCATTACATCGATTTAGAGAAGAAAGAGGCTCTATGGCAACAAGTTGTTAGCATGCTAGAGAAAGGAGCCATAGAACCTATTTTGGATCATGCTTCTCCAGGATTTTACAACCGACTTTTCCTGGTACCGAAGTCTTCAGGAGGATGGAGGCCAGTACTGGATGTAAGCCATCTAAACTTGTTCGTAGAAAAGACCAAGTTTACGATGGAAACGAACGACTCTGTGCTGGCAGCAGTACGTCCAGGGGACTGGATGGTGACGCTGGACCTTCAGGATGCTTATTTTCATATTCCGATTCATCCGAGGTCCAGGAAATATTTAAGGTTCGTGATCCAGGACAGGGTATATCAGTTCAGGGCCCTTTGCTTTGGGCTTTGCATGGCCCCTCAGGTGTTTACAAGGATGATGGCGAACGTGGCTAGGTGGCTACATCTGTTAGGGGTCAGAGTCTCTCTCTACTTAGACGACTGGCTCATAAGAGCCCAGTCAAGACAACAATGTCTGGAGGACACGGAACTTATGTTGGATTTAACAAGACAGTTGGGTCTGATGGTGAACCTGAAAAAGTCACAACTGATCCCCACACAGGAGCTAGTTTATTTGGGGATTCTGATATCCTCAGTGACTTTTCGGGCTTTTCCATCCCCCAAAAGGCAAGCCATGTGCCTTCGGAAGGTGCAAGAATTCCTAGAGAAAGACCAATGCTCGGCTAGAGAGTGGATGAGCTTACTGGGGATGCTCTCTTCGCTAGAGCGGTTCATTTCTCTAGGAAGACTTCACACGAGGCCCTTACAGTTCTTCCTGAACGAAGTCTGGTCAAGAAGATCGCAACCAGATTCCTTCCTGTTTCAAATTCCTTTCAAGATAAAGGAGGAATTGAAGTGGTGGCTAACTCCGGGAAAGTTAGCAGAGGGTACGTCACTCCAGCAGAAGAACCCAGACCTAATATTATTTTCCGACGCTTCGGACGCAGGCTGGGGAGCGACACTGGGCCCTCAAGATGTGTCAGGCCTTTGGAGCAAGGAGGAAACCGCTTGGCACATAAACAGGAAGGAACTGATGGCGATTTTCTTGGCTTTGAAAGCGTTCAGAGCGTTGATCCGCGGCAAAGTTGTGCAGATCAACGCTGACAATACCACAGCTCTGGGGTACGTCCGCAAACAAGGAGGGACTCATTCTTTAACACTATGCAATTTGACGAAGGAGATCCTTCTGTGGGCAGAGAGCGAGAACGTCACCCTGCTCACCAGGTTCATTCAAGGGGAGAAGAATGTCAGAGTGGACCTGTTGAGCAGGGAAGGACAAGTTCTTTCGACGGAGTGGATCCTACATCAAGAAGTATGCCAGAGTCTGTGGAATCTTTGAGGCAGTCCAGTGGTGGATCTTTTTGCTACCGCAGCGACGAAGAGGTTACCGAACTACTGCTCTCCAGTCCCAGACCCTCTTGCAGTCGCAGTAGATGTGTTCCTACTAGACTGGACGGGTCTGGATGCGTACGCCTTTCCCCCGTTCAAGATTTTAGGAAGGGTCATGAAGAAATTCAGGGAGAGTCAAGGAACAAGACTTACCCTCATAGCCCCCTACTGGCCGGCCCAAACCTGGTTCACAGAGGTACTGGAATGGACAGTGGATTCTCCGAGAAGGCTGCCCGCAAGAGTAGATCTTCTCAAACAACCCCACTTCGACAGGTTCCACAAGAACACCCTCACTCTGGGTCTGACTGCGTTCAGACTATCGAAAGACTTGTCAGAGCGAGGGGTTTTTCGAGAGAAGGAGCTAAGGCAGTGGCTAGAGCACGAAGAGCCTCAACTATCAAAGTGTACCAGTCGAAGTGGGAGACCTTCCGTAAGTGGTGCAATAATCGGAAGGTTTCTTCATCCAGTACCTCTGTGATCCAAATTGCAGATTTCCTTCTGTATCTGAAGAAGGAACTAGGATTAGCAAATCAAACGATTAAAGGATACAAAAGTATGTTGTCCTCGGTGTTTAGGCACAGAGGATTAGATCTGTCCAAGGACGCAGATCTTAGAGACCTTCTCAGGTCTTTTAATACAAAGAAGGAACGTTAATGCAGAGCTCCGTCTTGGAATCTTGATATTGTACTCAAGTTCTTAGGAACGGATAGGTTCGAACCTATGGACAGAGCTTCTTTGAGGGATGTATCGAAGAAGACTATATTTTTGGTTGCCTTGGCCACAGCTAAAAGGATTAGTGAGCTTCAAGCGATTAACAAGCAAGTAGGCTGGAAGCACAACAAAGCAGTGTGTTCATTCCAGGAAGATTTCTTGGCCAAGAATGAGAATCCTTCGCATCCTTGGCCAAGGTCCTTTGAGATTATAGGACTGGCCGATCTGGTGGGTCAAGAGCAAGAAAGGGTTCTTTGTCCGGTAAGAGCTTTACGTTATTATGTAGAAAGGACAAGAAGTATTAGAGGGATCTCAGGATCCCTCTGGTGTTCTGTGAAAGACCCTACCAGACCCATGACAAAAAATGCTATTGCATTTTTCCTAAGGGAAATCATTAAGGAAGCACATTTGCTTTGCCAAGAAGAAAGCTTCGGGTTGCTTAAAGTTAAAGCACATGAAGTGAGAGCTGTAGCTACGTCCTTGGCATTCAGAAAAAATTTAGCCCTCAAGGATATTATAGAGTCGACGTTTTGGAGGACCAATTCAGTCTTTGCCTCACATTACCTCAGAGACGTCAAGACAACCTTTGATAATTGTCAAACGTTGGGCCCGTACGTGTCCTCAGGTACAGTACTGGGCAAAGGAGTTTCCACCCCATAACCTACTAACATGCTAGGCTATTTTTTAATTAGGTTATAGTGTTTTATGGTTGTCTGAGAAGGTTTATTACCTACTCAGTCTATGAAGTATTTGTATTTTATGGTGAGTTGTGTGTGTGGTTCAGGTGGTCTAACTTTCCTAGCATGAATGCCCGTGGTAAGAGAGGGCTAGGGTTTCCTGTCAACAAATTGGTCACGTCCAGTTGTCAGACCCTTGTTATTTGCTTCTTCAACAAGCAGGTCACATCCTAGTTAAGAGCTACTAAGGTTTAGCAGGCTAAGAGGCAGGACCTACGAAGTCAGCTACCTTAGGAGGTAAGGAACCTAATAGTATTTTAAAAATGATTTAATTTTTAAACTATGACGATGTTGCTGTCTTTGACCCACCTCCAAATGTGTCAATCAGCTATATATATACCTGCCAGGTAAGTGTCATGCATTAAAATGACGTTTTTATGATAAAACAAAGTTTTATGTATACTTAACCTGGCTAGGTATATTAATTAAATTTTCCCACCCTCCTCCCCTCAGGAGACAGGGTTCAGAGAAAATCTGACGAAAATGGGAATGGTTCCGAGCACCAGCGCCACGGGAACGGGGTGGCGATCACCTGAACTACCGGTGTACTAGCGGTTGCTGCGAGTTTTGAAATTCTGCCAGTGCGACAGAGGATAAAGCTATATATATACCTGCCAGGTAAGTATACATAAAACTTTGTTTTATCATAAAAACATCATTTTTCAGCGCTGTAAGTGGATTTACGGCACTGTTACCTGCTTTATGGCACTGTAACCCAGAGGTGCGGTGCTGAAACGGTGCTGTAAGTGCTATTTATTCCAATTATAATTATGATGATTTGGGTTAAGGTGATTTTTGGCTTACAGCACCCTGCTGGGAACGGAACCCCTGCCGTAACCTGGGGACTGCCAGACAGTACTGTGATAAAGGTAAAAGTTCATGATGTAAGAGCTGTCACGACATCTAAGTTTTTTAAGAATAACTGACTGAATGCTGCTCAGTGGAGACGGAATTCAGTATTTGCCTCGCATTATCAGAAAGACATAGAAATAGTTTATGACAAGTGTATACGTACCTATATCCTTTTACTTTCCTCCTTTCCAGAAATTTTGGTTTATGTTAGAGTTATGGGCACCAGGTATTTTGACATGTACCTTCTTCTTACAAAAGTATTTCTGGGCTCAGCTCGTGTCGCTGCGCGAAATATCCTTTAATCTATTATTTCTAGGGTAAATGTACTAACACATACAGAGAATAAATAAAATAAAGAAAAAGGTCAGTATAACTGACTCGCTCACCTCCAAAAGGGTGTCGGTATGAACACTAGGCGAGTGAGAACCACTACCACGAGCCAAATGCCAATAGAAATCTCCCACTACAAAAACCCTCCAAGAGGAGCCGACCCACAGATGAGCAGCTCGTACTACTACTACTCCATCCCATGCTGCCGACTGCTGACGCCTCTAGTGGCCATCCTTTTCAGTTAGCGCACACGAGTCACACGTGCTATTTTTCATCTCTGTGTTTTTTGTGCCCTGTTTCGTTGGATTTATTTATCTATAATGGAGCGTGCAGCTATCGCAGCAGCTAAGTTAAGTACTCATAATTATGGTTAGTTGGTTTTTTCCGCCCTGAGACAGTATTTGCCGTTTTTTTAGGTATAAATACGTACTCTGGGTCGGAAGCATGGCAGCATTTTGTTCTGCCTCATGGTGGGTTCGTTCCTGGTCTCCCATACCTAGAACATCCCTTATCTATGTACGCTCTATATTATTTATCCGTTTTACTTAGGGTACTGTCCTACTCAGGTTTGTCATGCATGCATGTCTTTTACCTTATGTAGGCTTCTTCTTTCCAGACCCTAGTCCCGGCTCTTATTATCGGCCTCTGACTAGCTTTGAGTGGTAGACTTTCCTTCGGGTTAGTCGTACACTCCTGGATTTTTCTCCTACTATATTGTTTTCTTTCTTTTAATTTTATTTATTTGTACCATGTTTTTTGTATGGTTAGGTTAGGTTAGGCGTCTGGCTTAGCCTAGGTCCTGGCTCATTGAGCCTATACTACCGCTCATCAGGTTCGGTGCTTCCCTATAGCATCTCTCTGATCAGTTGGTTTTGGCCCAGGGGTTGGGCCTTTATGCTCCTGCTTTTCAAGTTTCAGTTGCTTCCCGATAGCAATGCTCTGCTGATCAGTTGGTTTTGTCCTAGGCTTAGTTATTTTGTTTTTGTTTTTTGGGTTCTTTACCGCCTCGTGAGTCAGCTACGCGACCCTCACGAGTCAGCCAGACGCCTGCCCCAGTCACCTTCCCCCCCCTCCCGCTCTTCCATAGAGTCGGGGGATGTGGGTCGGTCTGCCCATGCTCGCTCCACATACCCGAGCCTGCTTCCCTCTCTCCCCCCAGGCGGAGGGGCCAGGGAGACGGGACAGACCCAGACTGGACTCGACCTCTCCGGCTTCTCGTCCGGCCGGGTGGTAATGTGGTGGGGGTACTGGCCTTTCCCCCCATCCGTTGCTTCCTTGTCGCTCCGTGTTCGCTCGAGCCTGTATGTCTTCTCGCTCTTTCCCACCTTACTAGGGCTCCTTCATGATCGGAGTCCTGGCATCCAGCGGAAAGAGTTTAGTCCACCCAGTTAGAGTGGACCGGAACATACAGTGGGTCCCTGCTAACCTTACCGTATTGCTGAGTTACTACACTCCGCTACGCACTGGACTTGGTCCGGTTCGTTTGAGTTTTAGGTTTAAGTGTTATTAGATTAACTATAAGTTTATCTTAAGTACCTTAAACCTTCCCCCCCCCCCCCTTACGTGTCTTACCGGATCTCTCCGGGATTATAGCCTATTCAGGCGAAGCAGGGGGGGGGTTATGCCCAAATTTTTTCCGAGCTCCGGCACGCAACGGAGTTCTTCTGTCCTTTAGCCTGTAAGTGATGTTCTTTAAGATACTCATGTGTCTTCCCACTTACAGACCACCAACTGTGAGCATCCGGGATGCGCCGCCACACTTCAGGACCATGTGGACACGAAGTTTGCCGGTTCCCATGCTCCATGCGCGACTCTGCACGGGGACATCCAGGGTCTGGTACCATGAGGACGTGTACCATATGTTACGATCTGGTGAGCCAGCTTTTAGAAGGGGTAAGTATTCCATCTCCGGTAGCTGCTCCGCTTCTGTCTTAGTGCTTAAGTTTTCATCATTCTCTTTAACTTAAGGCATCTTAAGTTTAAGTTTATACTTTAAGTTTTTAGTTTTAAAGTGGATTCTTAAATCTAATCTACGGTCCCTCCTCTCTTCCCAGGCGCCGGTCAGTGAGGGATATGCCGCCTGGCAACCCTGCGGGAGCCTGGGTCGGCGGTTTTGGGAAGAACGCCGCCAAGGGTATGCCCTACATCTTAGAGAAGGCGGTTGGCGCTGTTATCTTCCCCGGAGGCAAGGCGACAGGATACGTCGACCCAGTAGAGGCGGCCCCGACTATCTTCCTTCATCCACAACAGCTGGCTGCCTCATTAACTGCCCCAAGACCAGGATTCTCCACGGATGTCGCGACTTTAGATATTAATGTGGAACCTATGGTAGGTGTAGACGACCTGTTGGTCGAGTAGGTATAGTGGACACCCAAGGGTCACCCTTGGGCGTAACTGTTTCTTCTACTCCTGCAACCTCTCCATCCTTCCAAGGCTTTACAGGTGATGAATTGTATACTCCTCCTGACGCTTCGGTTAGACCTAAGGTCAAGGTCAAGCAGTGAAATCCTTGTCTAAGACGTCGTCGTCGTCTAAGAAGACGGCTTCGGCGTCATCCTCCTCGCGTCAAGTCTCCGGCTGGTAATCCCGGAGCAGACATGGTCTAAAGCTTCTAGCTCCGGCTCTAAGTCCTCGAGGAGTAAATCCTCCAGAGAGAGATCTCGCCCTCCGGCAGAGTCACCAGTTCCGCTACCCTTGGTTCCGATTCAGAGCCACCCCTCCACCTCCGCAGCAGCTCCGGCCTTGGACTCCAATGCTGGCCTGTTGCAACAGGTGGGCGACCTGGTTGGGTCCCTAAAGAGTAGCATGGAACAAATGATCTCTCGTTTGTCGGATAGGATTACTTCCCAGGACTCCATTATAGCCGGACTGAGAGAAGCCCCTCTAGCCTCTCCTCCACTTTCCAATACGAGTGGAACTCAGCTTCCTCCGTATGACTCGCTACCTCCGTTCTCGATGAACAATCCATGGAGAGTAGCGTCATACGCCCCCTTTCAGGACGGTCTCATTTCAATACCGGAATTTGGAACTCGAAGGATAGAGGACTTCGAGTTCTACCGGAAGACCTCCAGCCTCCGTTCATAGGCTACGCAAGGCTTACAGCTTCAGCCATGGTTTCGGGATGATGAGGTACCAAAGGAGACGGTCCTCTATTCACGAGACCAGGCTCAGAGAGAATGGCTCAGGTGTTTTTAGAGGACATGGATTGTTCTAATACCAAGATACAACCTTTAAGAGTCCCTTTACCATTTTCACAATGGATGAGAGTACCCCGCTCCCGTTCCTGACAAAGATCGCGAGGTCTACCATCCCAGCGGCCCAGAAGGGGGAACCCATGCCTCAATTGAAGGAAGCAGATCCCACATCTCCGTTGCTCCCCTCAGCCGGAGAATTGTGGGAAGACTTGCCGAACACCTTCTCAGCTGGCAAACTCAAACCTGACTGTGCTATGGAGCAGTTTGGTGAAAAGCTACCAGGCTCCCAGATAGCCTTATTCAGGCTGAATTTGACGCGAAATCGCGATTAGCCAGGTCAATTAACTCTATGGCTATGTCCGAGGTAGCACCATAGCCTATGGCTCAGAACCGCTTTTAAACTCATGACCAAAGCCCTGACTCAAACGGTACAGTCGGATATGTTTGAGTTTGCCACTGCTAGAACGAATTGTAGGAAGCATGTCTACAAGAGGCAACCATTCGACATGAACCGAATAGGTTACTCTCTCTAGCATCTGGGAGCAGATCTCTTCCCAGAAGCTATTGGTAAAGGAAGTCCAGTCAGAGGCTACGAGGCTGAACCAGAGCCTTAAGGACCGTTGGGGAGGGGCCTTACGGCTAAGAGGAGGCAAGACCTAACACCTAAAGGTAAGGGAACAGAGGAAACCTAGGCGTTTCCATCCTTACCAGAAAAGGCAGCCACGCTTTCCTCAGCAAGTTCCAGCGGTGCCCTTAGTGCAAACAGCCCAACCTTCCACTTCTAAGGCTCAATCACAACCAATTTATGTGATATCCCCTCAGCCTCAGCCCTCCACCTCTTACGCCATCTCTCCAGCTTACAATCAAGCCTTCGAGAGTCAAGCTTCACAGAAGTATGACCGCTCGGGTAAGGAGGCAGAGGTAAGCGTTCCTTTCGTGGGAGAGGGTCGGGAGGCCCCTTTAATAGGGGAAAGCACTTCAGAGGAGGTCGAGGCGGTTACCAGAACCAATGAAGAACTTCAGGTAGGAGGGAGGCTGTTTCACTTTCGCCACCGTGGAACTTCAGCGAATGGGCTCAGAGCATAGTGTCAAAAGGCCTGGGTTGGAGCTGGTTGACGAACCCACCTCCATCCAGACCTTTCCGTCAACTTCCTTCCAAGGAATTGACAGAGTACGCAGAGGACCTCCTTCAGAAAGGAGCTATAGCGAGAGTCAAGAGATTAAAATTTTTCAAGGTCGCTTGTTCAGCGTGCCAAAGAAAGGCTCACAAAAAGAAGGGTAATCTTAGACTTGTCCCGCTTAAACTAGCCATCCGCTGCGACAAGTTCAAGATGCTCACGATCTCGCAGGTGCGGACCTTACTTCCCCGTGGGGCCGTCACCACCTCTATCGATCTTACAGACGCCTACTATCATATCCCT
>NC_087203.1:44331788-44390394 GCF_015104395.2 Macrobrachium nipponense
TCTGGCTCGTTCTCTGAATAAGAGAACACTGACTCACTGAGCGAGAGGCTGAGAGCCAGCCTGCAAGCTAGCGCGAGTCACGTTCCAACAGCCAGCAGTGAGCCGCGTTCCAACAGACTAGCGCGAGCCTCGTTCATACAGATAAACGCGAGCCGCGTTCCAGCAACTGAGTGCGAGCCGCGTTCCAGAAACTTTTTTCTTGGCGCAAGGCGCCTTCAAAGAGAAAACAGACGGCGTAACTAAGGAGCCTTATAGTAGAGTGGCAATCAGAAGGATGCTTCCATTGAACGTTTTCTGGCAAGAGGCTCGTTATAACAAGACTAGAGGCGCTCGGATCTATTAGGGCGCACGGGACCTTCCACGCAAGCGGAACGTTCCAGGAGCGAGTCTCCTTTCTAGCGTGCAGAACATTCCAGGCGCGCGGAACTATCCAGACGCTAGGCGCAAGGATCTAGACGCCAGGCGTCAGAAGATTCCAAAAATCTTCATTTGAGAGAGAGGTCAGTCGCGAGACTCCTCTTTGAATTTTTAACTTTAGCAACTTTCCCCTGGCAAATGTGCAAGATGTCGCACAGGCGGCCGTTGCTTTTGTCAGAAGGATTCTGATACTAAGAGAAGCCCCTTTTCATTATTCAGAAGACTCCTTTGTTAGCAGTTCCTCTCATGCGGACTCTCTCCATTCTCTATGCTCTTCCCTCGTTTTGAGGAGGCAAGAGCTTTGGGAGTTTTTCTTAATAAGATCTCATCGACGTTTGGTATGATGGCGGATAGAAAATATCTACTTCCTTCCGTAAACCCTAGTGATGAACAGGAATTCTGTCTCTTCCGCGATTTATGAAGAAATCACGAAGATTTAAAGAGTTCCTTGATTAACTTCGTTCCTTAAGGATATATATATACTCTTTCTATCGTTCTATTAACGAAAAGAACGAAGATAGTAGAAGGTAGTGAGAGTTTCTGCTGTTGAGAATACGATACGGTCAAATCATAAACACATACCGTAGGTTACTTCTTTTCTGTGCAACTCAATTACCAGTATCCTTCTACGTCTTACCCTAGGAAGGACTAGCGCTTAAAAGGGATTGTTAAGACAACACCTACTTAGCTTCTAGATTTATCGAAGTCTTGTTTCGCTTAAATATGCTTTAATAAGAACTTCCTGAAGTTCGATAATAATTTTATAAAATTCCTTTATTAATTGGAGTAGCTGGCAACTCTGGAAGAGTAAGCGGGGACTGCTTTCGCTGAGAGCCTGAGACCAACGCAGTACGCCTACGCCAGCGGCCAGTTACTGTCAGTACCATGTAGGTGTCAGTCATGAGCGGTCGGGCGTAATCTCTCTCTCCTGCTGGATGGAATAACTATCCGTATCTCTCCCTACAATCGCGGTCTTAAACCTCGGATTGAGGGGATAGTTAAGCTAACATAAATAAAATATTGTATGCCTTTTGCTAAGAAGCTTTCAATAAGAGAGATAGTACAACCTTTCAATGCTGTTTACCGTAGGTAACATTATTAAAGGATTCTATCGCAACAGAACATTGTATTATGTAATGCTCTCAGGCTTACGAAAGCATAGCTTATTAGAGTACCTGCTCAGAAGAAGATGGATGAGTCGGATGGGAAACCTTCTCTTTGGGGCAGAACTTGTTTCCCTGAATGGACTATACTACGTATATAAAGCTTTTTCCTACTAAGAACGGAATTAACATGTGAAAGGATGTCGGGTACCATAAAGGCACAGGTGTTCTGGCACATAACATAAAAAGAATTAGAAGAAAGCGCCAGTCTGGCGTGTAGTACCAACCTGGCGCAATGCTCCAGAAGCGCCAGCCTGGCGCAGTGAGCCAAGAGCACCATCCAAGATTTTCTCGTTTTAGCGAGTTATTAACCTAAGAGTCCAGTAGCCTATCGGACACCAAGCTCGGTAACGGCAAGATTCGTTCCTGATTTCGTTACCCATTTAATCACTTAAGCCATTTCCACGACTCTCTCATTTTTTTTTTTTTTTTTTTTTTCGCATAGAGCATCGAGAATCTCTTTTTTTCGCTCCTATTCGCGTTAACAAAGAGATCCTTCTCGATCGACGATAATAACTGTTAACATGTTTAACATTTATTGGAAAGAGTTGTGAGAACCTGCGGAAAGTCTTCTTCATAGCAAGAAGTCTCGTCCTCTCTCCCCTGCGAAGCGAGAGGCGTCATGCAGACGTGAAGCTTCCAAACATATCGCAGAGGAGAATCTTACGGAAGACACGTAACGCCAGAGAGACGTGAGACGTCGTCAAGATATGAATCGTCATTTAAAGCTGCTTTTAGACGCGAGGCTCCAACCAAAATTTTGGCGCCAGTTAGGACGCCTTTTGAGAGCGAAGCGTCTTCCAGGCGCGAGGCGTCATCCGAGACGTCAGCACCACACAAACGGGAGGCGTCAACCAGGACGCTTGGCGGGGACTAGAAGCGTCATCCCAAACGGGAACGGGAAGCGTCATCCATTTATGGAGAGAAGCCTGAGCTGTTGGCGCCTTCCAGGACTATTAAAGCGGGGAAGAGGAAGGAATATCATTCCCTTAGCCCCTCTCCTATTAGGAGTTTGTCTCCATCCAGAGGAAAGACGTACTGAATTAGCAGCGGAGACTCATCTAGACCCCGAGTTAGAAGTAAACTCGGAGGAGGAGTATCAAGGAAGAGAAGGACTGTCGTCGAACTATAATGTTTTGACAGCCTTGCTTCTAGAGGAGTATGGAGACGACTTGACTCCTGCCTCTCCTCCTTCTCCGCGCTCTCTTTTCTCGAGTGCAAAGACGAAGCAATCTTCGTTTTTTCTTAGAATGAAGCCCGCCATTTCGATGAAGAGGGCTCTTCAGTCTTTAGACTCTGGATGAAGTCGAAGAAGGAGTTAGTTAGAACGGTCTTCTGCATGCCTCCAGCGAGACTAGCTGGTAAAAGAGGCATTTGATATCAGACGGGAGAGAATATGGGTATTTCTCTTCCGTCTACGTCAGAAGCGGACTTTTCTACTTAGTTGACGCTTCATGTAGACAAGGTTTGAACTCTGCCCGTATAACTTGGGGCATTTCAGAACTGGGACCATCTCCTCAAGGGACTCTTTCATGTATTGGAAGTTTTCAAACTTCTTAGATTGGTCCCTTGGGGTGATGTCCAAGAAAGCCCATGATTCTGAAGGACTCGAACCAGAAGTCCTTCTGTGTATTTTGTCTTGTATAGACAAAGCGGTTCAGGATGGCTCGGTTGAGATCTCCTCTTTGTTTGGAGCAGGTCTTCTTAAAAAGAGGACAGTATATAGTGTCTTTTTAACCAAAGCGGTCTCCCAGGCTCAGAGCAGCGCTTCTGTACTCGCCTTTGTCTGACTTTTTGTTCCCTTCTCAGTTAGTGAAGGACATTTCTCGTTCATTAACTGAGAAGGCGACTCAAGACCTTCTGACACAGTCAGTAAGGAAGAAGAAACCTGCAGACAGCCCCAAGAACACTGTCATTGTCTGATGAGGAGAAAGACCGGGCCTACAACCTGACACAGATTCGCTATATGCGAACATATAGGACAGATAAGAGTGTCCGATGTGGACATTGCCAGAAATCCTCGAGACTCTACCAAGCTCGAAGCTCCGGCAAGTGGGGAGGAGCCAACCAGGCGCGAGGCGCCAGGCAGGAGCGAGGGCGCCCAAGGCCCAGGCGCGAGGTACCAGCCAGCCGCGAAGAGCTCCAGGCAGGCGCAAGGCGCCACTCCAACCGGGCGCTAGACGCCAGCCAGGCGCAAGGCGCCAGCCAGGCACCAGCCAGGCAGGCACAAAGCGCCAACCTGGCGCGAGACGCCAGCCAGGCGCGAGGCGCCAGCCAGGCGCGAGGCGCCAGCCAGGCGCTAGCCAGGTGCGAGCAGCCAGCCAGGTGCAAGCCAGGCTCTAGGCGCGAATCTCTAGCTAAGACGCGAGGCGTCAACCAGATGCGAGGCGCCAGTCAAGCGAAAGGTACCACCAGACAAGCGCTAGGCGCCAACCAAGAGCGAAGCACCAGCCAGGCGCGAGGTTCCTGCCAGGCTTCAGGCTTCAGTCGGGAGAGATCCATTTCAAGAAAGCCCTGGTCTTCTTTGAAACATGGAGATCTCCTAAGCACTTCATAAGTGACTTGATTCCTTCAAACAGCTGAGAATTAAAAGCACAGGAAGTGCGAGCTTTTGCAAATTCTTGTTCTTTACATAACAATATGTCATATAAGACATATTAGCTGTGTTGTACGGTAGAGGCAACTCTGTGTTGACTTCTCATTACACAAAGGATGTCAAGTTAACCTACGAGAGATCCTTCTCTTTTGGTTTATACGTTTCTGCGGATACGTTACTGGGATAAGGAGCCGACACTGATCCTTAACTTTGAGTTAAAGTTTTTTAACTTAGTGAAATTATTGGGGTTTTTGAAAGGAGTGTGTGGATAACTCTTTCCAATTTGAGCGCGAACCCTCGTGTTAGGATCAGGTGATCGGGATCGGTGTTGCGCTCCTTCATAAGGTGTATTGTCATAGAAGTGGTCCAGTACCCATTGACAAAGTCCTTTCAGGCTCTGCCGAGTAAGCGGTTCATATCCCATCGGCAGACCCACAAGATCTCTTAGCCATAGATCACATATCTCGCTAAAGTCTTGAGGTGATGCAGACTACTGGGCAACAGCCACGAAGTCTACCACCTATCAGATAGGAACCAAGGTTTATTTATACCTACAACATATGTTGTTTACCTGTCTATTCCATGTTAGCTGTCTCTTACCCTCCACCAAAGGGTGTCAATCAGCTATGTATATATCTGACAGGTAAGTTGATTGTATGAAAATGATATTGTTATAATACAATAAAGTTTCATACATACTTACCTGGCAGATATATACGATTAATGGCCCACCCAGCCTCCCCGCGGAGACAGGTGGAAGAGAAAAAATATGAATAGAAAACGGGAATGGTTCCTAATCCTGCCACCCAGGGCAGGACGGTAGATCACCTGACCTACCTGCAGCGTGTGCCACGAAATTTGAATTTCTGTCGGGGACGACGGAGTCTTAGCTATGTATATATCTGCCAGGTAAGTATGTATGAAACTTTATTGTATTATAACAATATCATTTCTCAGAAACTAAAACTGAAACTGTGTCAATAACACAAACAACTTCATCTACAGAAGACAATGATGGCTACGAATTGGGAGCTGAAAGCAAGATGAATAATTCTTCAATTTTGGAAAATTTGGAGTATAAGTTGAAACATCTGAGTGTTGAACAAGGTAAAGACTTAAGTGAAGTGATTAGAAGTTTCCCACAAATTTTTGCAGATGTGCCTAGACGTACTGATCTGACCAAGCATGAGATCAAGATTCAAGAAGATGGAAAACCTTTCAACCAAAGAGCCTATCGCCTATCACCGTATCATCGAGATGTTTTGAAGAAAGAAGTTGAGTATTTGCTGCAACATGGATTAGCAGAACCCAGTTCAAGTCACTTCAGTTCTCCATGTGTGTTAGTGAAGAAACCAGATGGTTCATTTAGGATGTGTACTGATTATAGGAAACTGAATTCTATCAGTGTGGCTGACAATTATCCTTTGCCTCTTATAGATCAGTTACTTGATAATATTGGGGAAGCCAAGTTTGTTTCCAAGATAGACTTGTTGAAAGGATATTATCAAATTCCCTTAGATGAAAATGCGAAGTTGCTGTCAGCTTTCGTTACACCTTTTGGACTGTATCAGTATACTGTTCTGCCGTTTGGTCTGATGGAATGCACCTGCAACATTTCAATGAGTGATGGATCAACTGCTGGGATCGATAGAAAGAGTAGGTTTATACCTGGATGACATAGTGATTAAGTACTCTACAACGTGGGAAGAACATCTGAAGATTCTGAGAAAAGTTTTCAAGAAACAACAAGAAGCAGGACTAACAGTCAACCTAGAGAAGAGTGAGTTTGGAAAGGCAACTGTGCACTTGGGTTTGAAGTTGGGAAAGGTCTTCTTGCTCCAGTAAATGCTAATGTAGAAGGTATCCGTAAGGCTACCCCACCTACTACCAGGTAACAGCTACAGAGATTTTTAGGCATGGCTGGATTCTATCGTTGTTTCTGCCCAAATTTCTCAGTCGTAGTAGCTCCCTTGACAGACTTAACTAGTCCCAAAGCTAAGTTTGTTTGGACTCCAGAGTGTCAAGAATCCTTTGAGAAGGTAAAAGCCATTTTTATGCATGACACTTACCTGGCAGGTATATATATAGCTTATCCTCTTGTCGCACTGGCAGAATTTCAAAACTCGCGGCAACCGCTAGTACACTGGTAGTTCAGGTGATCGCCACCCCGTTCCCGTGGGGCTGGTGCTCGGAACCATTCCCATTTTCGTCAGATTTTCTCTGCCAGCCGAACCGGCAACATCGTTGAAGGTTCTCTGATAGAATTTCCTGCTCGTTGACTGACTTTTCGATGTTTGGATATTGGTATCGTATTTGGAAAGTTAGCTTGGCAATCGCAATTGATATTTCGTTAGTATGTCTGATTCAGGTAGTATGTTTAGAGTTTGTGTGAAAGAAGGGTGTAAAGTGAGACTGCCGAAATCATCGGTAGATCCACATACTGTATGTAAGAAGTGTCGAGAGAGTGTATGTACGTGGGAGAATAGGTGCAATGAATGTGAGAGTCTAAATGAGAAAGAGTGGAAGGCTCTTGTTAAGTATGTGGAAAGATTGGAAAAAGATCGGGTGAGAAGATCAGTGTCTAGAAGTGAGAGATCTGGATCTTCGGGTAAACCTTTGAATGAATCTATTTCTGTTTCTTCTCCAGCTCATTCACATGTAGATTTAGTAGCACCTTCCCCTTAGGTTTCTCCTGCGCCCGTTGCTGTATCTGAGGACACTACTGATCTGCAGATTGTGAAAGTGTTCGCTGCCCTTGCTTCTATGGGTGATCAGATCAAGCGGTTAACGGATAAAGTGGAAGTGATTAATGTTGGTGACAGTGTTGTGGAGGGGGCGCCTGATCGTCCCTCTCGTGCTCCTAGACCTAGACCTCTGTCAAGCTCCCAGACCCAAGGGAGAAGGCATGTCGACAGTCGAAGGGAGGCGAGAGGGGTTATTTCACGATCAGTCGTCCCTTCAGGCAGTCCTGTTGTTACGTCCCAGGCTGCAGCAGTACGCCAGAGAAAAGGCGTTACTGGGAAGTGCTTTTATTCTTCAGATAGCTCGGCTTCAGGAAGGAATAGACGCTTTTTGGAAGAATCGCGTCCTCTCAAGAGATCGTACATGCCGATCTCGTCCCAGGATGAAAGGGTCTACGCGCAAGAGGGGTGGAGTAGCCCTGAGATTTTTTCGTTGGAAGATGAGGACGCAATCCCTATCAAAAGGAAGAGGATTTCTCGTCCTTTAGAAGTTGCTAACCGTTCGATGGTCGGTTTTTCTCCTAGTAGAGAACCTCCGCTTCGTAGACGTCAGGATCGCTCTCCTCTTCGTATCAGCCCCGTGCGTCCTCGTTCTCCTCCTCCTCATGAGTCTCGCCAGGAAGCGGAGACTAAGGACGTTTTGCGAGATATGCAGGAGAAGTTAGCCGTCCTTGTTAAGTCCTGGGAAAGGACTGAGCAACCGTCTTCTAGGCATAAGGACGCTTCTCTTCCAGTTAAGTCCTCCAAGAGGACGCAGGATAAACCGTTGCCTCCTCTTTCTCAGGCGACCTTCTCTCGTAATCCAGGACGCAGTGTGTCCTATAGAAGGGACGTTTCTCCGACACTGCAGGACGCAAGAGGAAGAGTGATGGACGTATGGTGGACGCGGATCTTGCAGTGGACGCAGGACGCAGGCGGCAGCAGGCTGAACCGTCTTCATCCCGACAATACGGGGAAGGTTTTTGTAAGGACGCAGTATCACATTCGCTCTCCAGGCAAGCTTTGGAAAAGGATCCCTCGACTGATTTTCATCAAGATCTCGAATTCCAGGATATTTCTTCAGCGGAGGAAGACTTAGCTGATTTTTCGGAAGATGACAAGAATGTAGAAGCTCCTTCCTCGGATTATAAGAGGCTAACTGAGTGCCTCCTTTCTTTGTTTGAAGGGGACTTCCAACCGTCAGCGCCGTTATCTCCTCTTTCTCAGTTTTTGAGGACTAAAGCTCCCAAGAAGTCTTCTTTCTTGAAAATGACGCTGTCGATCACAGCTAAGAAAGCCCTTCAACGCATTAATGAATGGTTAAAGGAGTAGAGGGAAGCGGGGAAGACTTCATTCGCTTTCCCTCCAGCTAAATTGGCATCGAAGTCTGGAGTGTGGTACGCTACGGGGGAAAGTCTTGGCCTGGGAGTTCCTGCCTCCTCCCAGGGGGACTTTTCTAATATTGTGGATAGCTCTCGTAGGCATGCCTTGCACGCAGCCAAGGTGTGGTGGACTTCATCAGAATTCGATCATTTGCTGAAAGGCATCTATCGAACTTTTGAAGTCTTTAATTTCCTCGATTGGTCGTTGGTGGCTTTGGCTCGCACCCTGGAGATGGAGGAACCTTCGGATTTAGATTTGCCCAGATGTATTATGTCTTGTATGGACAAAGCCTTGAGAGATGGAGCAAATGAGCTTTCTTCACTTTTTACGGCAGGTGTGCTGAAGAAAAGGTCTCTGTTGTGCTCGTTCGCTGCTAAGGGAGTCTCGAATGCGCAAAAGTCGGAGTTGATGTTCTCCCCACTTTCAGGACAACTTTTCCCATCGGAAATTATTAAAGATATCGCTCTTTCCCTTACTCAGAAGGCTACCCAGGACCTTCTGACTTCGTCAGTGAGGAAGTATTTACCGACCAAGGTGATAAAGAAGACACCGAAGGAATCAAGAACAACCCAACAGCCCTTTCGGGGTAAGACCTTTTCCCGACCCTCTTTTAGAGGTAAAAGAGTACCTGCCAAGAGAGGTTCGAAAACCTCAACCAAGCAATGAGATCGAAGTCCTCCAGACGTGTGTTGGGGCCAGACTTCTAGACTTTTGGGAAGTCTGGCAAAGCAGGGGAGCGGATCCTTGGTCCTTAAGCGTAGCAAAGGAAGGTTACAAGATCCCTGAAGAAACCACCTTTCGCTACATCCCCGAGAGCCCTAGGGGCTCATTACATCGATTTAGAGAAGAGAGAGGCTCTATGGCAACAAGTTGTCAGCATGTTAGAGAAAGGAGCCATAGAACCTGTTTTGGATCACGCTTCTCCAGTATTTTACAATCGACTTTTCCTGGTACCGAAGTCTTCAGGAGGTTGGAGGCCAGTATTGGACGTAAGTCATCTAAACTTGTTCTTAGAAAAGACCAAGTTTACAATGGAAACGAACGACTCGGTACTGGCAGCGGTACGTCCAGGGGACTGGATGGTGACACTGGACCTTCAGGATGCGTATTTTCATATTCCGATTCATCCGAGGTCCAGGAAATATTTAAGATTCGTGATCCAGAGCCCTTTGCTTCGGGCTTTGCACGGCACCTCAGGTGTTTACAAGGATGATGGCGAAGTGGCTTCATCTGTTAGGTGTCAGAGTCTCCCTCTACTTGGACGACTGGCTCATAAGAGCCCAGTCAAGGAATTAACAAGACAGTCAAGGAATTAACGTTGGAATTAACAAGACAGTTGGGTCTGATGGTGAACCTGAAAAAGTCACAACTGAACCCCACACAGGAGCTAGTTTATTTGGGGATTCTGATATCCTCAGTGACTTTTCGGGCTTTTCCGTCCCCTGAAAGGCAGACCTTGTGCCTTCGGAAGGTGCAAGATTTCCTAGAGAAAGACCAATGCTCGGCGAGAGAGTGGATGAGCTTACTGGGGACACTCTCTTCGCTAGAGCGGTTCATTTCTCTGGGAAGACTTCACATGAGGCCCTTACAGTTCTTCCTGAACGAAGTCTGGCCAAGAAGATCGCAACCAGATTCCTTCCTGTTTCCAATTCCTTTCAAGATAAAGGAGGAATTGAAGTGGTGGCTAACTCCGGGAAAGTTAGAAGAGGGTACGTCACTCCAACAGAAGAACCCAGACCTAATATTTTCCGACGCAGGCTGGGGAGCGACGCTGGGCCCTCAAGAGGTGTCAGGCCTTTGGAGCAAGGAGGAAACAGCTTGGCACAAAAACAGAAAGGAACTGATGGCGATTTTCTTGGCTTTGAAAGCGTTCAGAGCGTTGATCGGCGGCAAAGTGGTGCAGATCAACGCGGACAATACCACAGCTCTGGCATACGTACGCAAACAAGGAGGGACCCATTCGTTTACTCTTTGCGAATTGGCGAAGGAGATCCTTCTGTGGGCAGAGAGCGAGAACATCACCCTGCTCACCAGGTTCATTCAAGGGGAGAAGAATGTCAGAGTGGACCTGTTGAGCAGGGAAGGACAAGTTCTTTTGACGGAGTGGATCCTGCATCAAGAAGTATGCCAGAGGCTGTGGAATCTTTGGGGCAGCCCAGTGGTGGATCTTTTTGCTACCACAGCAACGAAGAGGTTACCGAACTACTGTTCTCCAGTCCCAGACCCTCTTGCAGTCGCAGTAGATGCGTTCCTACTAGACTGGACGGGGCTGGATGCATACGCCTTTCCCCCGTTCAAGATATTAGGAAGGGTAATGAAGAAATTCAGGGAGAGTCAAGGAACAAGACTTACCCTAATAGCCCCCTACTGGCCGGCCCAAACTTGGTTCACAGAGGTACTGGAATGGACAGTGGATTCTCCGAGAAGACTGCCCACAAGAGTAGATCTCAAACAACCCCACTTCGACAGGTTCCACAAGAACACCCTCGCTCTGGGTCTGACTGCGTTCAGACTATCGAAAGACTTGTCAGAGCAAGGGGTTTTTCTAGAGAAGCAGCAAAGGCAGTGGCTAGAGCACGAAGAGCTTCAACTATCAAAGTGTACCAGTCAAAGTGGGAGAACTTCCGTAAGTGGTGCAAGAATCGGAAGGTTTCTTCATCCAGTACCTCTGTGACCCAAATTGCAGTTTTATACATTCAACTTACCCGTCAGATATATACATAGCTATTACTCCGTCGTCCCCGACAGAAATTCGAATTTCGCGGCACACGCGGCAGGTAGGTCAGGTGATCTACCCCCCGCCGCGTGGTGGCGGAATAGGAACCATACCCGTTTTCTAATTCATATTTTTTCTGTCGCTTGGAATGTAAAAAACGTTTGCAGTTCCTCCTGATGGATTTTCGTGTTTCATCGCCATCGATCGTCTGGGCTAACTTTTACAGGGAAGTAATGGATCTTTGGTTCGGCATACGCTTTGTTAACATTTTGATAATATTAACTTCGAAAATTTCGAAGATTAGTGACGTGTAACTACCAAAGTTTTCGGTAGACACTCATGCACTTTCATGAAAGTGAATTACTTATACTTTCATGAAAGGGAATTACTTATATTTATTCGTTAATACAAATAAGTGTTAGTTTGATTGAGAATGTATATCTTTCTTCCTAGTTGGGAAGTCAGAAAAGTAACTATCCTTTAGAAGCTTTATTAGCTCTTGTGTTAACAAGCAATTATAGTAGTAACAGTACTAGTAGTTGTTGCATCCTCATCACCTTCTTACTCCGCAGAATCTCACAATATCATATTTGCAAATTGTAGACTTTGGATATAGTTCAAATGCGAACTCTTTGAACGTAAGAAGTGAATATAGTGTTCCCCCCATTACAATGGAGGGTGCGTCTGATCGGCTCTGTCTCGCTCTCAGGTCTAGACCTCTTCCAAGCTCACAAGCCCAGAGGAGAAGGAATGTCGAAAACCGTAAGGAGGTTTCAGAGAATCCCCACCGGTCAGGCGTCCCCTCGGCAGGTTCTGTAGAGCGTCCCAGACTGCCAGGGATAGCCATTGGAAAGGCATCCTAAAACAGTGTTTCTCCCTTTTTATGCCTACTGTTCCATGATGGAGGAGAACTTCGAATGAATGAATTTGACGAAGATCCTCGTATAATGCCTTCTGGTAGAATTATTCAAAATGAGAATGACTTTAATCGATCCACCTTTCGAATCAGGCGACGATTTAGCGCCTTCTAATATTAGAGATCATTCGATAACATTTGTGATAAAGTCATTGTTCGAACATTTTTCGCAACTAGACGAGAATGCTATTCCATGGGGGTATGAAATTGTTATTATTTCAACATAAGATTCCCCATCGGTGCATTTTTAGATATAGATCTATTCTGATTAGAATGATTTAGATTATTTGTCAATCGAATGAATTATATGGATCTCGTTGAGTGATAAAGCATATATGTATGACTTTTAAGCTTCTAGCTCCTACCATGCTTAGGACAAATCGCCTTAGGCTACGGTATGGCATGGCATACTCACATACCGAAATTTATGCTATAATGGTCAACTGAAATCCTTACAAAATTTCCTAAATTAATACGGTTTACCTTATGTAACAGTATTATAGAGTATTCTATTACGCTAGAGTATGAGTTATGATGCTTTCGTGTCTTCGAGAGTGATCGGAGAAGCATATCTTTATTGGTGAATTGAGAGTAGGATAGAAACATTTTTCTTCGTGTTAGAAGAGGTTTCCATGAATTACCAGTACCCTTCTAGGACTTTCCTAGGAAGAAATTGTTTAAAAGGATTGTTTTGTTTAGACGACACCTATTTAGTTTCTAGACTTGTCGAAAGTCTCGTTCGCTTAATTATGCTTATATAAAACTTCCTGAAGCTCGATAAAAATTTTAATAGATTCCTTTATTAAATGGAGTAACTGGCAACTCTGGAAAGGGAAGGCCAGTCGGCTTTCGAAGACTGCTTTCGCTTTGAATTGAGAGAGACCAGCGGCAGTACCATGTTGTTCTCAGTCGTGAGCGGTCGGTTACAGCTCTCTCTCCTGCGGAATGGGATAACTAACCGTATCTCTTCCCTACAATCGTGGTCTTAGCCTCGGATTGAGGGAATACCTAAGCTGTCATAAATAAATATTGTCTGCCTTTTGTTAGGAAGCTTTCAATAAGAAAGATATTACAACCTTTCAATGCTGTTTACCGTAGATAACACGATTAAAGGATTCTAATGCAGCAGAACATTATATTATTTAATGCACTAATACTTACGAAAGCATGTCTTATTAGAGTACATACTTAGTGAGAAGAGAGATGTATTAGAGATTCACTTCAAGACTACGCTATGGTTAAGTCTTTCGAGAAACGACACAACCGTATTTAGAATCGGATATTGCGCAGAAGTTGTATGAGTCGAATGGGAAACATTCTTTTAGTGGGAAATGGTTTCCCTGAATGGATTATACTACGTATATAATAGTTTTTCATAATAAGAACGGAATTAACATAAGGAAGAATTAACCGAGGAAAGAAAAATTCCCCTTCCGATATACTCGAATTAGAGGAAAATTGAGAAGAAAAATCCAACTATGGAAGTACTGTAAAATTATAGGATTCTTACAGCACCTCTTCTTATTTTGATATCGAGATTTCATGACCACGGTTGCAAGTAATGGGCCAGAAGCGTGACGCCTCTCAGGAGCGAGGTGCTAGGCAAGCGCGAGGACGCTGCGAGGCGCGTGACGCCAACCAGAAGCAGGACGCCTCAGGCAAGCGCCAGGACGCTACGAGGCGCGAGACGTCAACAAGAAGCATGACGCTTCTCAGGAGAGAGTCACCAGGCAAGCGCGAGGACGCTCCAAAGCGGTTGACGCCAGCCAGAAGCATGACGCCTCCCAGGAGCGAGGCGCTAGGCAAGCGCCAGGACGCTTCGAGGCGCGAGACGTCAACTAGAAGCGTGACGCCTCTCAGGAGAGAGGCGCGAGGCAAGCGCGAGGACGCTCCAAGGCGCGTGACGTCAACCAGAGGCGTGACGCCTCCCAGGAGAGAGGCGCCAGGTAAACGCGAGGACGCTGCAAGTCGCAAGACGCCAGCCAGAAGCGTGACGCCTCCCAGGAGCGAGGCGCCAACCAGGCGCAAGACATCAGGATCTCCAATTTCTCAGTATTTGGAGACAGACTTTCCAAGAGTTTCCTCTTTGAGAACTAACACAAGATCAGTTTTTTCCTGACAGGGACACAAGTTATCGCACAGGCGGCCGTGGCCCTTGTCAGGATTAACTGAAATTGCGGAAGTCTCTAACAAGAACAGACTTCTCATGTCAGGTGATATAGTGGTCGCGTGAGCGACTTCTTTCCTGGCAAGAAAAGTTGTTTTGGGAGAAACTTGCTTTGCCAGATCAACCCTCTACTGACAATTATTCTAGATATCGCACAGGCAAACGTAGTACGTGTCAGGATAAGTGGGTTCGGCTTTATAGACCTTTACGTGGTGAAGAGAACCGATATCTTTAGAAGTCTCTCGCTTTCCTCAACCTTATGAGACAAGTGATAGAAAATATATCGGACTCATAAGTTAATCTGGGTGCAGGTTTTAGAAAGACCTTGGCAACCCCTTTTTTATTGCACGTTTCGGCTAGTCCCTTGAACCATGCAGCTCCTCTTTCTCCTCTTTCATTGTTATTAACAGGATGTTATATTATCCTACTCCTATGTAAACATATAACAAGGGAGACCTTGTAATGTTTTGGTACTGGAAAAGACTCGTAAGAGCTCTCAGTATTGGGTGAGAGGCTTTTTCAAGTATTTGAACTGTACATTACGGCCTGATGTCCTAGGATAGGAATCTTGAATGATTCTCCTCGATCCTGGATCATTTATTAGGAGAATAGGATAATAATAATTTGTTGTTTTGCTGAATAACGATGATAGAATTTTCCGTTCTCTCGTTGCCCAGGCACAAGGACGGGAAGAAAGAATATAAGAGAGAGGTAGCAATCTACGCCATCTTTATTTTATAGAAAGGGGAATAAAATTTAGTCTTTTTTTCCCCTAAAATATAAACTCTTTACAGAATGTAAGACAAAGGGCGTCAAAGAAAGAGAGGATAATACGTTATGCCTCATTTTAGACTTAGAGAGGTTGGATTCACAGAGGTCACGTTCTTCTCACAGCAAGTTTTTGAAGTCTTTTCCAAGACAGTCTGAATATTCTTTCAGCATCTATTTTTAAATGGACCTTAACAACCTCTCCACTCTGAGTCTGTCTGCGTGCAGACTGACCAGAAACTGGACATGAATGAGAGGATTTTCAAGGTAAATGACAGTAGTTCATGAATAAGAATATATGATTACTGCAGATCGTGCTAGAGGGGGGAATGAGGAAACTGTCCTTTTCCCTTCGATACCTCTGTGAACCACATAGCGGTTTTTTCTTCCCTTTCAGAGGGAAGAATCACCTTTGTATTTTTCTGCTATCAAAGAACGCAGTAAAAGGCTATATATACTCTGTCTCTATAAAGGGAATTGGAGATAGCAGAGCATTAAGATCTTCGGGATCTTATACAATACCTCTATACGACAAGACTAGGAGATCTTATAATTACAATGGGATCCTATTTGGGCCTCAGATTCCGTGTTCTGACAAGATGGAACTGCTCCTCATCAATGTTTCTCTTGGTACTAAAGGACCAAAATGACGAGTGAAATTTTGGGCTTGGAATCTGGAATCAAATTCTAGAAAGACTAGGCAATGGGTTCCTGCCAGCATGGTATGTTTGGCAAAGAACTAAAACCTTTTATTCCTGGATCAACGCTTTCAGATAAAGGATTCGTTGTCCAGGCAATGTATTTACATTCTCATCTACAAAAGGAGATAAGGTTTAAACGTTTGCTGACAGTCTTTGGAATACGATGAGGGCTTAAAAAACCACTTCCCAGAAGGTTCGAAGAGATATTTAAAGAGCTAGAAATCAGGAATCCTCCCAATTTCAGCTCAGAATCTCCTTAGTGCAAGGATAGGGAAGATTTTGCAACAAGAGAACTCTTCAACATGTAGGAAGAGTGCTCGTTAGCAACGGAAGTATCAAGTATGATCCTCCTCGGAGGAAGACTGGTCTCTCGGACTATTAGATTTCCTATCGTCTACTGGATGTAGCTGACTAAAATTACCTCCCCTTATTACGGAGGCCATAAGCTCAAAGTGAAAGAATTTCTTCCACCCTTTTCCATTCTCCTGATAAACGATTGTGGATGTTCAGACTTTCGGACAATGTAGCGCCAATCAGGCGCCAAATGCCAAACAGGCGTAAAGACGCCAGAGCAAGACAGTCCAAATAAACACTGTCATTGTCTGATGAGGAGAAGGAGTAGGCCTCCAATCTGGCGCAGATGCGCTAGAGGCGAATAAATCAGGCAAATAAAGTGTCCGAGGTGGACATTGCCAGTTTTCATCGAGACTCTTAACAAGCTCGAATCTCCAGCAAGTGGGGAGAAGTCAGCCAGGCGCGAGGAGCCAGCCAGATGCGAGGCGCCAGGCAAGCGAAGCGCCAGCCAGGCGCCAGCCAGGCGCGAGGCGCCAGCCAGGCGCAAGGCGCCAGGCAGGCGCGAAGCGCCAGCCAGGTGCAAGCCAGGCTCTGGGCTTCATCCAGAAGAGTTCTATTTCAAAGAAAGCCCTGGTCTTCTTTGGAACAGTGGAATCTCTAAAGCACTTCTTGAGTAACTAGATGATTCCTTCAAACAGCTAAGAATTAAAAGCGCTTGAAGTGCGGGCTTTTAACAATTCTTGTTCTTTCCATAACAATATGTCGTGAGAGACATATTAGCTGTAATAACGGGAGATGCAACTCTGTGTTGACTCCTCTTTGCACGAAGGAGATCAAGTGGGCCTATGAGAGATCCTTCTCTCTTTGTTATACGTGTCCACGGATGCGTTGCTGGATAGGGAGACGACACTGATCCTTAACTAGTGAAATTATTTTTTAATTTTTTTTTTAAACATAAGGTGTATTATTTTCTGGGTTTATTTGAAATGAGTTTGGGATAGCTCTTTTCTAAATTAAAGCAACAAAACCCTCGTGTTAGGATTCAGGTGATCGGGATCGGTGTTGTGCTCCTAAAAATTATGCCAATAGGCATTGGTGTATTGTCATGTAAGTGGATAAGACCCCATTGACAAATGACCACTAGATTCTGTCAAGTAAGTGGATAAGACCCCATTGACAGATCTACAAGAACTCTTAGCCATAGGTCACATCCTCGCTGAGGCTCTTGAGACGAAGCAGACTACTAGCAATAGCTAGGAAGTCGACCCTTCGTCTAAACACATAGGAACCAGGTTTTTATTTATTTGTTTATTACCTACAACGTATGTTGTTTACCTGTATATTCAGTAATAGCTGTCTTTTACCCTCCACCAATGGTGTGAATCAGCTATGTATATATCTGACGGGTAAGTTGAATGTATAAAAATGATATTGTTATGATACAATAAAGTTTTATACATACTTACCAGGCATATATACAATTAAATGGCCCCCCACCCAGCCTCCCCTCAGGAGTGACAGCTGGAAGAAAAAATATGAATTAGAAAACGGGTATGGTTCCTATTCCCGCCACCCAGCGGCGGGGGGTAGATCACCTGACCTACCTGCCGCGTGTGCCGCTAAATTCGAATTTCTGTCGGGGACGACGGAGTAATAGCTATGTATATATCTGCCAGGTAAGTATGTATAAAACTTTATTGTATCATAACAATATCATATTTCCTTCTGTATCTGAAGAAGGAATTAGGATTAGCAAATCAAACAATTAAGGGTTACAAAAGTATGTTGTCCTCAGTGTTTAGGCACAGAGGATTAGATCTGTCCAATGACGCAGATCTTAGAGATCTTCTCAGATCTTTTAATACAAAGAAGGATCGACAATGCAGGGCTCCTTCTTGGAATCTTGATGTCGTACTTAAGTTCTTAGGAACGGATAGGTTCGAACCTATGGACAGTGCTTCTTTGAGGGAGGTATCGAAGAAGACTATATTCTTGGTAGCCTTGGCTACAGCCAAAAGGATTAGTGAGCTGCAAGCTATTAACAAACAAGTAGGCTGGAAACACAACAAAGCAGTGTGTTCATTCCAGGAAGATTTCTTGGCCAAGAATGAGAATCCTTCGCATCCGTGGCCAAGGTCCTTTGAGATTACAGAACTGGCCGATCTGGTGGGTCAAGAACAAGAAAGGGTTCTTTGCCCGGTAAGAGCCTTACGTTACTTTGTGGAAAGGACAAGAAGTATTAGAGGGAACTCAGGATCCCTCTGGTGTTCTGTGAAAGACCCTACCAGACCCATGACTAAAAATGCGATGGCTTTTTTCGTAAGGGAAGTCATTAAGGAAGCACATTTGCTTTGCCAAGAAGAAAGCTTCGGCTTGCTTAAAGTTAAAGCTCACGAAGTGAAAGCGGTAGCTACGTCCTTGGCATTCAGAAAAAATTTAGCCCTCAAGGAGATTATAGAGTCGACGTTTTGGAGGACCAATTCAGTCTTTGCCTCGCATTACCTCAGAGACGTTAAGACAACTTTTGATAATTGTCAAACGTTGGGCCCGTACGTATCCTCAGGTACAGTACTGGGCAAAGGAGTTTCCACCCCATAACCTACTAACATGCTAGGCTATTATTTTTAATTAGGTTATAGTGTTTTTTGGTTGTCTGAGAAGGTTTATTACCTACTCAGTCTATGAAGTATTTCTTTATTATAGTGATTTGTGTGTGTAGTTCAGGTGACTAACTTTCCCAGCATGAATGCCCGTGGTAAGAGAGGGCTAGGGTTTCCTGTCAGCAAATTGGTCACGTCCAGTTGTCAGACCCTTGTTATTAGCTTCTTCAACAAACAGGTCACATCCTAGTTGAGAGCTACTAAGGTTTAGCAGGCTAAGAGGCAGGACCTACGAAGTCAGCTACCTTAGCAGGTAAGGAACCTAATGGTAATTTTAAAAATTATTTAATTTATAATTTATGACGATGTTGCTGTCTTTGACCCACCTCCAAATGTGTCAATCAGCTATATATATACCTGCCAGGTAAGTGTCATGCATAAAAATGACTTTTTTATATTAAAACAAAGTTTTATGCATACTTACCTGGCAGGTATATATAATTAAATTCCCACCCTCCTCCCCTCAGGAGACAGGGTTCAGAGAAAATCTGACGAAAATGGGAATGGTTCCGAGCACCAGCGCCCACGGGAACGGGTGGCGATCACCTGAACTACCAGTGTACTAGCGGTTGCCGCGAGTTTTTGAAATTCTGCCAGTGCGACAAGAGGATAAGCTATATATATACCTGCCAGGTAAGTATGCATAAAGGGATTTTGACGTAAGGAAAAATCTATTTCTGGGCGATTGGCTCGTGTCGCCAGCGAAATATCCTTTAATCTATTATTTCTAGGGTAAATGTACTAACACATACCAGAGAATAAATAAAATAAAGAAAAAGGTCAGTACAACTGACTCGCTCACCCTCCAGGAGGGTGTCGGTATGAACACTAGGCGAGTGAGACCACTACCACGAGCCAAATGCCAATAGAAATCTCCCACTACAAAAACCCTCCAAGAGGGGAGCCGACCCACAGAGTGAGCAGCCCGTACTACTACTACTCCATCCCATGCTGCCGACTGCTGCGCCTCTGGTGGCCATCCTGAAGTTAGCAGACAATCTTGGGCGAAGGGATGGGTAGGGTGGGAGTTTTCGCTGGGCGACACGAAAAGCCAATCGCCCAGAAATAGATTTTTCCTTACGTCAAAATCCCTTTTCTGGGCTCAGCTCGTGTCGCTGCGCGAAATCGTACCAGAGAAATAGCACAAGATTGTAAACAAAAGTAATAAAATAAATCAGAATAGGTCTCAAATAAAAGATAAAATAATTATAAAGGGAATATAATTGCTAAAAAGATACATATACACAGTGATATAAACTTAGAAATATGCTTAAATTACCCTTAAATCTAATCATGTTTCTTAACATAAGGTAATTAACATATATACAGGTAAAATGACTTACATGTATCAAATGATATCTGTGTAAAAGCATGTATCAAAAATAATAATAGCAATTAATATAAACAGATAAACAAAAAAACAATCAACAATAATAATATATAAAGGAATGTATATGACTTAATATACAAAACCCGTAACCATTATAATACGATGTACCCCCTAGCATAAAAATAAGGGGGTAACATCCATGAGATCAATGTTTATAATCATCTGTGAGTGTCCCTAGCCAAACAATAAGGGGCACCCACTACATCATCATAAAAGCAGCTAAGACACAAGGTGAATGCAAATGAACAAGGTAGGAATAGACGAACTGTTGGGTGAGGCAGGTAGAAAGGAGGACTGAATCTTCTACTACAAATTAGCTAGAGTCAGGGGAAACTATGTTACCCGCTGCTACTGCTGGGAATTTCAGAGCTTCCAAGGACTTAAGGTAGTGACGTTTGAACACTGTCGGCGATTTCCATCCGGTATACTTTTTCAACTCATCGAAGTTCATATGTTGGAAATAATTAATTGAGGTGGCTACTGCCCTGACATCATGTGCTTTCGGGAAAGAGTCAGGATTGGCTTGCTTAATAAAGTACAGGATTTGCTGCCTGATGCCTTTAATGGATAAAGTTCCACCTTTTTCCCTCTTAAAGAGGGGACCCGATGAGGATGAGGAGGTCCTGGACAGAAAGGCTCGTAAGGTTGAAACTGGGCAAAGGGATACATCTTGTGGAAGGGGTAGTACCTTCCAAGGTTCCCACCTCATCAAAGGATCTTCATTCTTTGCTAAAAAGCTACGTTCCGGAGAAAGTAGGACTTCCCCTGTGGGAAGGAATTGAATGTGATCCGGATCCCTGGATAAAGCCGACAGTTCTGAAATTCTTGCTCCTGAAGCTAAGCTTAATAAAAATAGGGTTTTTCTTAAGAGCATTATAAACGAGCATGTGTCATTATCGTTTCGGAGCCAGTTTTAGAACATCGTTTAAGAACCATGAAACTGACGTAGGTCTTACAGAAGGCCTAAGTCTAGCACATGCCTTAGGAATAGACGAGAAGTAGGAATCCGTCAAGTCTATGTTGAATCCAAATTGAAATATCTTTTTCAAAGCTGATTTGTTTGTCGTAATCGTGCTAGCTGCTAAACCTTTTTCAAATAAAGACCTGAAAAAGGATATAGCTGAATTAACTCTCATGATTCTAATATCTGATTCTCTCAGGAAGGTTGCTAACTTTTTGACAGCAGCATCATACTGTCTCAAAGTTGAATCCCTTTTATATCGATTCCAGAAGAGAATCATTCTGAGGGTCAATATTCGCATCTCTCTTTGCCGCAAACTTCATGAAATCCATAAAGTTAGGGTTTTGAGAATCCCTGAGGAAGCGAACACAGTCTTCGTTTGTACTGACTGGGAGAGCTTGGGACTGGGGATCCGAAGAGGACGAAGGCCCAGCTCCAAAATTAGAGGATACCAGTTGCTCTTCGGCCAGTCTGGGGCTACTATAGCACTTGACCCTTGAATGTCCTGAGTTTGTCCAATACTTTCATGAGAAGATTCACTGGAGGGAAGACATAAATCTTCTCCATTGTTCCTTCTAGAGCCAGTGCGTCCGTGGCATAGGCCAGAGGGTCCAGGTTGGGGGCTACATAACACGGTAGTTTGTGGTTCGCTTGGGATGCGAAGAGATCCACCTGTAGCCCTGGGACCCTTTGAAGGATCCAATGGAACGAACTGTTGTCCAGTGACCATTCTGACTCTAGGGGCACTGATCGGGATAGTGCGTCTGCTATGACGTTTCTCACTCCAGCTATGTGAGTGGAGGAAAGATGCCAACTGAACTTGTCTGCCAGGGAGAAGATGGCTATCATGACGTGATTTAGATGACTTGACTTGGAGCCTCCTAAAACTGTTATACAATGTACTACCACTGCGCTGTCCAGGACTAGCTTTATGTGGGAGTACTTTGGTGGCGTAACCTTTTTAGAGTCAAGAACACTGCCATTGCCTCCAGTACGTTTTATATGGAACTGACGGAACTGAGGTGACCAAGTCCCTTGGACCTTTTTGACCTGGGAATACCCTCCCCAGCCGCTTAAGGACGCGTCTGTGTGGATGGTGATCCCTGGTGGAGGAACTGAAGGGTACTGACATTGACAAATTCTTGACTCTCGCCCACGGCCGAAGTCGATTCTTTAGAATCAGAGGCACTGAGGATAGCTTGTCCCTGGACCTGACATTTGCTCGTGAGCGCCAGATTCTGGTTAGGTCTTTCAGTTTGGCTTTCATTAAGACGTTCGTCACTGATGCAAACTGGAGAGAACCCAGGATCCTTTCCTGAGCTCTCCTTGACGCTAGTTTGTGACTTAGAAATTGCTTGACTGACTTCGCTATTTCTTTCCTTTTGGTTGATGGAATCGACAGAGTGTGGGAGGATAGATTCCATTGAATGCCCAGCCACTGAAAGTTTGACTCTGGAGTGAGTCTTGATTTGGTCCTGTTTATCTTGAAGCCTAGATATTCTAGGAACTGAATCACTTTCAGTGTAGCTCTGTTGCATTCCTCGACTGATGGGGCCCAGATCAACCAATCGTCGAGATACGCTACTACCATAATCCCTTGTGATCTGAGTTGTTGCACTACACTTCCGCTAGCTTCGTGAACACTCTGGGTGCCACATTGAGTCCGAATGGAACTACCTTGAAGGAGAATGTCTGGTCTCCTATCTTGAAACCCAGGTACGGACGGAAGTGTCTTGCAATAGGGATATGATAGTAGGCGTCTGTAAGATCGATAGAGGTGGTGACGGCCCCACGGGAAGTAAGGTCCGCACCTGTGAGATCGTGAGCATCTTGAACTTGTCGCAGCGGATGGCTAAGTTTAAGCGGGACAAGTCTAAGATTACCCTTCTTTTTTGTGAGCCTTTCTTTGGCACGCTGAACAAGCGACCTTGAAATTTTAGTCTCTTGACTCTTGCTATAGCTCCTTTCTGAAGGAGGTCCTCCGCGTACTCTGTCAATTCTTTGGAAGGAAGTTGACGGAAAGGTCTTGGCTGGAGGTGGGTTCGTCAACAGCCTCAACCCAGACCTTTTGACACTATGCTCTGAGCCATTGGCTGAAGTTCCCATCGGTGGCGAAAGTGAAACAGCCTCCCTCCTACCTGAAGTTCTTCATTGGTTCTGGTAACCGCCTCGGCCTCCTCTGAAGTGCTTTCCCCTATTAAAGGGGCCTCCCGATCCTCTCCCACGAAAGGACGCTTACCTCTGCCTCCCTTAACCCGAGCGGTCATACTTCTGTGAAGCTTGACTCTCGAAGGCTTGATTGTAAGCTGGAGAGATGGCGTAAGAGGTGGAGGGCTGAGGCTGAGGGGATATCACATAAATTGGCTGTGATTGACCCTTAGAAGTGGAAGGTTGGGCTGTCTGCACTAACGGCACCGCTGGCCCATTGTTGAGGAGGAAGCGTGGTTGCTTTTTCTGGTAAGGTTGGAAACGCCTGGAAACGCCTGGGTTTCCTCTGTCCCTTACCTTTAGCTGTCAGATCTTGCCTCCTCTTAGCCGTAAGGCCCCAACGGTCCTTAAGGCTCTGGTTCAACCTCGTAGCCTCTGACTGGACTTCCTTTACCATAGCTTCTGGGAAGAGATCTGCTCCCCAGATGTTAGACGAGAGTAACCTATTCGGCTCATGCCGAATGGTTGCCTCTTGTAGGACATGCTTCCTACAATTCGTCCTAGCAGTGGCAAACTCAAACATATCTGACTGTACCGTTTGAGTCAGGGATTTGGTCATGAGCTTAAAAATCGGTTCTGATCCATAAGCCATAGTTGCTACCTCAGTCATAGCCATAGAGTTGATTGATCTGGCTAGCCGCGATTTGCGTCAAATTCAGCCTGAATAAGGCTATCTGGGAGCCTGGGTAGCTTTTTCACACAAACTGCTCCATAGCACAGTCCGGTTTGAGTTTGCCAGCTGAGAATGTGTTCGGCAAGTCTTCCCACAATTCTCCAACTGAGGGGAGTAACGGAGATGTGGGATCTGCTTCCTTCAGCTGAGGGGTAAAAAAAAAATAGGTTCCCCCTTCTGGGCCGCTGGGATGGTCGACCCTCGCGATCTTGGTTTAGGAACGGGAGCGGGGTACTCTCATCCATTGTGAAAATGGTAAAGGGACTCTTAAACGGTTGTATCTTGGTATTAGAACAATCCATGTCCTCTAAACACCTGAGCCATTCTCTCTGAGCCTGGTCTCGTGAATAGAGGACTGTCTCCTTTGGTACCCTATCGTCCCGAACCATAGCCGAAGGCGTAAGCCTTGCGTAGCCTATGAACGGAGGCTGGAGGTCTTCCGGGTAGAACTCGAAGTCCTCTATTCTTCGAGTCCCAAATTCCGGTATAGAGATGAGACCGTCCTGGAAGGGGGCGTATGACGCTACTCTCCATGGGTTGTTCATAGAGAACGGAGGTAGTGAGTCATACGGAGGAAGCTGAGTTCCACTTGTGTTGGAAAGTGGAGGAGAGGCTAGAGGAGCTCTCAGCCCGCTATAATGGAGTCCTGGGAAGTAATCCTGTCCGACAAACGAGAGATCATTTGTTCCATGCTACTCTTTAGGGACCCAACCAGGTCGCCCACCTGTTGTAACAGTCCAGCATTGGAGTCCAAAGCCGGAGCTGCTGCGGAGGTGGAGGGGAGGCTCTGAATCGGAACCAAAGGTAGCGGAACTGGTGACTCTGCCGGAGTGCGAGATCTCTCTCTGGAGGATTTACTCCTCGAGGACTTAGAGCCGGAGCTAGAAGCTTTAGACCAGTCTGCTCCGGGATTCCCAGCCGGAGACTTACGGGAGGAGGATGAAGCCGAGGCCGTCTTCTTAGACGACGACGATGTCTTAGTCAAGGTCATCACTTTAGTCTTGACCTTAGGTCTAACCGAAGCGTCAGGAGGAGAATATATTTCGTCACCTGTAAAGCCTTGGAAGGATGGAGAGGTTGCAGGGGTAGAAGAAACAGTTACGCCCAAGGGTGACCCTTGGGTGTCCACCTTACCTACCTCGACCAACAGGTCGTCTATACCTACCATAGGTTCAACATTAATATCCAGGGTCGCGACGTCCGTGGAGATATCCTGGTCTTGATCAGTTAATGAGGCAGCCAGCTGTTGTTGGATGAAGGCGATAGTCGGGGCCGCATCTACCGGGTCGACGTATCCTGTCGCCTTGCCTCCGGGGAAGATTAGTAATGCCAACCGCTTCTCCAGGATGTAGGGCTGTCCCTTGGCGGCGTTCTTCCCAAAACCGCCGACCCAGGCCCGCAGGGTAGCCAGTGCGGTATCCCTTACTGCCGGCGCCTGGAAGAGAGGGCGTAGTTTAGATTTAAGAATCACTTAAAACTAAAACTTAAAGTATAACTTAAACTAGATGCCTTAAGTTAAAATAAATGATGAAAACTTAAGCACTAAAAAAGAAGCGGAGCAGCTACTGGAGATGGAATACTTACCCCTTCCAAAATGCTGGCTCCCCCAGATCGGTTAAACATATGGTACACGTCTCATGGTACCAGACCTGGATGTCCCCGTGCGGAGTCGCGCATGGAGCATGGACCGGCAAACTTCGTGTCCACATGGGTCCTGAAGTGTGGCGGAACATCCCGGATGCTCACAGTTGGTGGCCTGTAAGTGGGAAGACACATGAGTATCTTAAAAAGCATCACTTACAGACTAAAGGACAGAAGAACTCCGTTGCATGCCGGAGCTCGGAAAAAATTTGGGCATAACCCCTCCCTGCATCGCCTGAATAGGCTATAATCCCGGAGAGATCCGGTAAGACATGTAAGGGAGGGGGGATGGTTTAAGGTACTTAAGATAAACTTATAGATAACTTAAACCTAAACACAAACGAACCGGACTAGGTCCAGTGCGTAGCGGAGTGTAGTAACTCAGCAATACGGTAAGGTTAGTAGTGACCCACTGTATGTTCCGGTCCACTCTGCTGGGTGGACTAACATCTTTCCGCTGGATACCAGGACTCCGATCAGGAAGGAGCCCTAGTAAGGTGGGAAAGGGCGAGAAGACATACAGGCTCGAGCTAGCCCGGAGCGACAAGGTAGCAACGGAGGGGGGGAAAGGCCAGAGCCCCCCCACAACGTACCACCGCCGGACCGAGAAGCCGGAGAGGTCGAGACCATCTGGGTCTGTCCCGACTCCCTAGCCCCTCCGCCAGAGGGGAGAGAGGGAGGCAGGCTCGGGTATGCGGAGCGAGCATGGGCAGACCGACCCACCCCCGCCCGACTCTATGGAAGAGCGGGAGGGGGGGGAAGGGTGACTGGGCAGGCGTCTGGCTGTCCCGTGATCACGTAGTGACCACGAGGCGGTAAGACCAAAATACGACAACTAAGCCTAGGACAACCAACTGATCAGAGAGATGCTATCGGGAAGCAACTTGAACTGAAAAGCGGTAGCATATAGGCCCACTGGGCCAAAACCAACTGATCAGAGAGATGCTATAGGGAAGCAACCGAACTGAAGAGCGGTAGTATAGGCTCAAAGAGCCAGGGCCTAGGCTAAGCCAGACGCCTAACTAACCTAACTAAAACAAAATACATAATATAAATAAATAAAAATGAAAGAAAGAAAGCAATATAGTAGGAGAAAAAATCCAGGAGTGTACGACTAACCCGAAGGCAAGTCTACCACTCAAAGCTAGTCAGAGGCCGATACTAAGAACCTGGACTAGGGTCTGGATAGAAGAAGCCTACATAAGGTAAAATACATGCAGCATGACAAAACCTGAGTAGACCGTACCCTAAGTAAAGCGATAATAATATAGAGCGTACATAAATAAGGAGGTGTTCTAGGTATGGGAGACCAAGAACGAACCCACCACGAGGCAGAACCATGCTGCCATGCTTCCGACCCCGAGATCGTATTTATACCTAAAAAACGGCAACAAATACTGTCTCAGGGCCGGAAAAACCAACTAACCGTAATACTGAGTACTTAACTTAGCTGCTGCGATAGCTGCACGCTCCATTATAGAAAATCCAACGAAAGGGCACAAAAAACACAGAGAGAAAAATAACACGTGTGACTCGTGTGCGCTAACTGAAAAGGATGGCCACCAGAGGCGCAGCAGTCGGCAGCATGGGATGGAGTAGTAGTAGTACGGGCTGCTCACTCTGTGGGTCGGCTCCCCTCTTGGAGGGTTTTTGTAGTGGGAGATTTCTATTGGCATTTGGCTCGTGGTAGTGGTCTCACTCGCCTAGTGTTCATACCGACACCCTCCTGGAGGGTGAGCGAGTCAGTTGTACTGACCTTTTTCTTTATTTTATTTATTCTCTGGTATGTGTTAGTACATTTACCCTAGAAATAATAGATTAAAGGATATTTCGCGCAGCGACACGAGCTGAGCCCAGAAAAACTTTGTTTTAACATAAAAACATAATTTTAACTTCAAGATCAGTACTTCAAGCGCCAGACTTCTACGAGAAATTTGTGATACAAGTTGATGCTTCTGACTGTGGCATTGGAGCTGTTCTACTTCAAGAAGTTGAAAATAATATCTACCATCCTGTGTGCTTCATGTCTTCAAAACTGAAAAAACATCAGAAAGTATACTCGACAATCGAGAAGGAAACTTGAGCCTTAATCACCGCATTGAAAAAGTTTGAAGTGTATGTGAACAGACCTAGGAATGAAGAAATTTTAGTGTTGTCTGATCACAATCCACTATCATTAATCCAGCGAATGAAAAATCATAATCAGAGACTGACCAGGTGGTCTTTGTGCCTGCAGCAGTATAACATAAGAGTGCAGCACATTACGTAGTGGCAAAAACAATGTATAGTTGCTGATTATTTATCTTGTTGCGAATCGTTGGATTCAACACCGTGATAAACAATCTTCTTGGGGGAGGTATATTATATGTTGCTACTTTCAAAATATATATATCCCCTCTTTGACTGTATAAAATGTTATATATAGAGTTTTGCAACATTTTTCAGATTCCTTAGCTAGTTAGAGTTTAGGATGTCTTAAAATGTGTATTCAGATTTCGCATAACATAATTTAAAAAGAATATATAACGTAGTATGAAAAGAGAGAGATTAACTCTGTCCATTCGAAGCTAGAGTTGTTTCAGTAACTTTTCATCGCCTTGAGATTAGAGGAACTCGAGTCTCCGTTGTGTTTTGAAAACATGTCAATCTTAATTATTGCTCGACCTCTGTCTCGATCGGGTACATGTCTTTGTTGAGCAGTGTCATGACTCGTTTTATGCGCGTACGTCTTTGCCGAAACCACATGCAGATTTCATGATTTTTCTGTAAAGTTACGTAATATTAGAAGCTTCTAGAAAGATTGCGTCATCTTTTGTATGCCCCAAAACATTTTGTGCCACCTCCACTGTGCAGCTTCCTTGAGGAAGAGAATTTCATTGTAACTTAAAACCGCATAGCGTTCAGACCTCCTCTCTCTCTCTCTCTCTCTCTCTCTCTCTCTCTCTCTCTCTCTCTCTCTAATTGATATTAACGTAATGTAAATTGGTCACTCGTAACTTTTGGATGTCAGATTTGATATTTCTTAGTTATTTAGTATTATTTAGTGTTATTTTGTGGAATCTGAACAGACATTGTACAAGTGTAACGGCGCCTATTTTTGTGAAATTGTGAATTGGTGAATTTTTTGAAGAAAGAAGTTGGTATACCAAGGTAAAGTGTGTTATATTTTTATTAGTTGCAACTAATAACTAATAGTTATAGTGGTTTGGTAAAAATTTAAACTAATATTTACATTGGCTGAAAAACAATTTACATTTTTACACATTGCAAATTTTTGTGTTTTGTGTTTGTTTCATTTGAAGTGCATTTATCCATTTTCTTATTGAAGTGTTTATTTTTGGTGCATTTATCCATTTTCTTATTGAAGTGTGTGTTTTTATTTTATGTTCTGTGTGATTAGTGCTTTTTACAATTTTGGTATTTTCCACATTTTTCTGTGTTTTCATTTACATTCATGATTTAATTAATTAGTTATTTTCATTATTTAATCGTTGCACATTTAATTGAATTTAACACTTGTAAATTAATTTGCATTTACTTAGAATCTTTTCAAGTTTTATTGTTGTTTAGCACTTGTGAATTAATTTTCAAATTTTAAGTATTGCCTAACACTTTTTAATTTTGATTGAATTAATTTTCTTGAATTTTGTGATAAATTAATTTTGATTTAATTTTACTTAATTTAATTCGAGAATTAATTAAACTTTACTTTGTTTTCAAGTAACAGTAATTTTCCCTGATATTGTGAACTTCACTTATAATTTTGAGTTTAATAATAAATTTTTGTAATTTAAATTTTTATAAGTGTTTTCTTTATTTTATACCAGTGTATAAATGTGATTTGCTTAGGTAGAAACATAGAGTGGCAATTGATCTGTTTTCCTTCAATTTACTTGAAGTGACTTAGAACCAGGGAAGTACTTAGACTTCTGAAATCAAGGAAATACTTACTTTTAAAGTTGTTTATGGAGTGATGCCCTTTAATTAATTTAATTACTTACAAGTTACCTCAGACCTCTTTTGATGAACTTAGTCTGTTGCCTTTAGAGTATTCAGTCGTTTAGTACCTGTGATGAGGGTTCAGGTGTCTGGCTGTTGTGAGGTAACAATAAATGAATGGTATGTGTAGTAACCAGATACATGTACTACATGGCACTTCGTCACAATAGCTATACTGCTAGAGTTCAGTTCAGGTTGGATTGTGATCTTGCCTACTGGGGATTGCTACTCTGAACACCTAACCTCAGTTGCCCAACTAAGTTTATCATAACTCACTCTATCCAACGTAACCTGACCTACCCTCGTCCAGGTTCTGATCTATTGTGGTGATATAGGCTGTCATAACCTTACTTATTCTAATTGATGTTAATTTGTTGCCCTGTTTAGGTTTTGAATGATCTATGTGGTGGACAGCAATCCCTGACTAATTGTAGCTACTGTAGATTAACATTGCAAGATTTGCCGTATGATCTTGTAAGATTTATGAATCACTTGTTTTAGACCTTATGGAAGCGTAGACCTTAAATGAATATAGTGCTACCTCAGTTCCATGTTGCCACAGGAACTTTCACCAATTCACGAGTTTTTGTATGGGCTGCATCTCTGAAATGATCACCAATTCACTTTTTTTCATATTAGATTATAAGCATTTTACTCTAAGGGGTACATGGTATTTGGCAGTGATAGGTAAGTGTTTTTAGAAGGAATTTTGCATTTCCACAGTCGGTTCTGGAACATATCCCCATGAAAAAGTAGGTTGTCACTGTAGGAATTTATTTTTATTTTTGCGGAAGCTTTTCACAAACAACTTTTCTCTGTTATTGGAAAAGTATGAGATTAAGTATGTTAGTATACAAGGTTATACTATTATGTAAAATTTTAAGTTAGAAATGAGAAATCTTGTGCCATCAGTATTAACCTTATATTGTTTATTTGAATTCCAGTCTTTCTTTTATAGGTTGTGATAACTCCGTACTTGAATGATCGTAGAGGTGAAGAGGTTGAAGTATTATCATCAACTTTGGTGTCTGCTGGTCCAGGAGTGTGCCCATTTGAACGCAGACATCAACATACTGAAGTACCAGCTGGTGAAAAAAGGTATTGCTTGTTATTCATAGAGAGCAGGATAAATTTAATTTGTTTGGTTTTGTGGCACCTTAACATTTGCTTTTCAACAGTATAAATAGATTTGCCATGCAAAGGATGAGTGTGTTAATCATAATCAGAATACAATACTTCCTGAAGAAAGGGTCCAAACATGAGAGAGACTATTAACTTACCTTATAAATCCTTCCCTTTCACCTCTCAAAAAATCTAAAGTATTAAGTATAGAAATTCTCATGTTTGGCTAATCCAGTAACATTACCAGTGATCCAACATGTGCTAAAAGGATCCCTTTTGGCTAAATTTTGAAACATAGCAGGTATGTAACTTAGGAGCAAAGTAATCAGCATCTTTACAAAAACAAGGAAAAATAGCATTGAAGATTAATCATTGGACTAATAAGCAAAACTAATCTGTTCAGCATCTGGAAAATGAACACGAGACATAGTGAGTTTTACCATAGATTGGTTACTGTCACATAGTCAGAAGGTTACTTTTTCCTTTTGACATTTAATGATTAAACCATTTGGTTTAAAGGTGGCATTGAAAAAATTAGTTTTATCTCAGAATGCAGGTTTGAGAGTAACCTACTTTCAGATGTACTGAATGTACCTCACATGGCTTTTATAGTAGTATTTTATCAATGGTAATCTTTTTCTTCAATTACAGCTTACGAGTAATTTCATATAATATCCTTGCGGATTTATATGCAGATGGTGATTTTGCCAGAAAGCATCTGTTCCCTACATGCCCATCTTATGCTATGGACATTGATTACAGAAAGCAGCTTCTCATCAAGGAGATATTGGGTGAGTATAATAATAAAGAATTTTTTAAAATTTCTTTTGAGACCTAAACCTATTATGAAGTTATGTGTTGTCTCATATCAATAGCAAATTTTGGATTTAGGGTTTCGTTTGTGATAGGAGAATGTTTAATATGAAAATAATAGCAATCATGAAAAATTTAAATGTTAGTTTGCTATGTTGGCCATAAGCCCTTGAGCAGCTTAGAATCCCTGCCCCCCCCCTGTGTTGTGCCAGTTATGGCATATGGTTTTATCATTTTAAATAGCAACTGAGAGCCCGGTAAATATGTTGTCACTTCTTCATAAACCCACTATTTCATCTACACAATAAGTAGGGTGAAATCAAAGGCATGGCATACATGTTCACACATCTGTATATCAGGTCAAAGATGAACACAATGGAAGGCTGTCCACTGCAGCATTTTAATTCTTAAAGTTGTAAAATTTTTCACAATGTAGGCATTACTTAAGGTTCTTAGCTGCGTCCCTACAGCCCCTAGCTGCAACTACGTACTTTCATTCCTTGTGCTGTACCTCTGTTCATATTCTCTTTCTTCCATCTTACTGCTACCCTCTCCTAACAATTGTTTCATAGTGCAACTCTGAGGTTTTCCTCCTGTAACACCTTTCAAACCTTTTACTGTCAATTTCCGTTACAGTGCTGAATGGCCTGAGTTGCCCCAGTGCTTGGTATAATGCCAAAAATCTATATAAATCAAATCAAATCAGACAATGCTCACTAGTTTTTCCAGCTGGAGAAGGAAAACATATGCATAGCTATGACCATTCTATGAAATATACTACTATGGCTGCAATTAAGGTTACAGAAGTACAGTGTACTGTGTATGCAAAGGAAGTGGAAATAGCATTCAAGAATTTGAAGTGTTTGTTTTCCGAAACAAGAAAAGAAAAAGAGGGAAAATGGTTATAATCTGATGCATTTATTTTGTGCATTTTATGGCTAACAGTACTATTACTTGAATAATGTTGAGCTGACATATGATAAAGCAATATCATGATCATTATTGAATAAAAGACACAAGTTATTAACACTTCAGCACTGGCAACTTTGTGGAAGTCACTGCTCATGGTCACTTCTGTAAATATCGAGAATTATAGCTAGTTATACTACAGGCAGTCCCCGGGTTACGACGTTCCGAGATTAAGGCGCTTCTCAATTATATTCATCAGACATTATTTCCAGGGTTAGGACGCCTACAACGCTCATCTGGCAGATGAAATATGACACCAAAAATGCAAAATAATCAATATTTGAAGGTTTTTTTGATGAAAAATGCTATAAGAATGCAGTTTACATAGTTTTCAATGTACCCAAAGCATTAAAAGTAAGGTTTTCTTAGGATTTTTGACGATGTTCTGGCTTACGACGCGTCTCAAGAACGGAACCCCCGTCGTAACCCAGGGACTGCTTGTATTGGCTGAACTGTCTTATTGACTAATCACCACTTCAGTTACTGTGTAACAATTTAATTCTTGGCTAGTTTTTTCAAACTGGACTGGTGGTAAAAGTGTGTTTATTAAGTTATTTTACATAAAGAGATTTATCACAAGTTAAAGGTACTTTGGAAATGTAAAATTTTATATCTATTGTAAGTACAATTTTTTTGCAGGATACAATGGTGATCTTATCTGTATGCAAGAAGTAGATGAGAAGGTTTTTAATTATGATCTTGAGCCAGTGTTGAGTAACATTGGGTTTGAAGGCCATTTTGATGCAAAAGCAGGTCAAGTCACGGAGGGACTAGCGGTGTTTTATAGGACAGAGAAGTTAAGGTAAGAATCTAATTACTGAACTGGAAATTCCTTTCATATGCTGATTTTAGAAATATAGAAATTGTGAGGTTAATTTAATTGATGAAGTAACCTGAGACACTTTGATTGGGTGAGTTTGCATGTTTTTCTATGGGTTGTGTTTGTTGCAGTTATGCTTTACAGAATGAAAGTGTATCTATCTGTCAGTGTGTGGAACAACTTAGTCAAAGTGGTTGTCACAATATTAGTCCTGTGCCAAGTGGCGACCATCTACAAAGTGTCCTAAAACATTGGTCATGTTGTAACCTCAGTACCACAGTCTGATCTAGGGTTGGGTATTAGGGTTCTCTTGCAAAGGGAAAAGTGCAGACAGCAAAGTAACTGTGTGATTGCTATGGGAACGGGATGAAGTCAGTGATATGTACTGGTTGCAGTAGGTTATGTCGCAAGATATACTGAGGATTATACCATGAATTAAGAGCTTTTTTATGCATAAATATGTTAGAGAGGCAAATGGGCAGTTATTAGAAGAGGCAGAACACATCTTGTTCCCATTGAAATACTTCTATAAAGCGTGGATTGAAAGCCCATGAAGAAAGTACATATAACTACAGCCTGGATGAAATGGAATGAGATTAAAATATCCAATTAATAGAAATAGTAGACTTGTAACATAAGGCCTTCATTACTCTGCACATTGGCAACAGGGAGGCAATAAAATGTTGAAGGTTTACAGCCATTGTCTTTTGGTAAGATTGTATCACAAATGAGGAAGTGGCAGAGAGATGGTGCCCAATGCCCAGGAAGGCAGAGATAGGAAAAATTAAGATGGTTCGGGTTTGTTAGGAGAAAGAATCCTAGAATTGGGGGATAGATGACAACAAAGAGCTAAGAGGCACGCCACTTAAGGAAAAAGCAGTTTTAAAAAAGTTGATGATCATGGTGAAGAGGTATGTGGACAAGTGACGAGACCTTAGGCCATTTGGAGAACAGCTGTAGAGTAATGTTCAGTGGCTGATCCAGCACTATGAAATTAGTTATTATGACAAGTTCAGTATCAACCATACCAGTTGTCAAACTTTTAGGGTAGTCATTGAGTGAGTGCTTTGGTAAGGCTATTTGACATAATTTTTTTTTTTACTTGATAATGTAAAAATTAATAGATTGCACATTGATATCTTTGAGCATGTAAATTCAAGTGAGTTAAGGGGAGGCTGCCAATGTATGGTGTTTTTTGTAAGTTCTTTTAGTGGATTTAAGAATTTCATCAATCAAGATGTTTTCATTCAACTAATAATGTGCTTACAAGTAATTTTAACATTATCGTTAGGCTTGTGCTTTTGCATTTTTTATTTAGATATCTGTAGTATGCTGATTTTTGGTACATTTAATATGGTTGAAAGATTTGCCTGTCTCTCATCACCTGTAAAAGCCTAAAGAATTCACCATGAAGGTATCTTATCTGTAGATTTTGTGATCAGCAGTCATGTAAGCAAAGCTAACAAAATCAATAGCAAGATATGTATTGTTATGTTATCTCTACTAATTGTAATTTGAAAGTGATATTGAAATTTTATACTTTCAGGTTGCTGGAAAGAAACAGATTTGTTTTGAGCACCGAATTACAAACTAACGTCCTTTTTAGTGACATGTGGGAGAAACTGCAGACAAATGAAAAAGTGAAAGAGAGGGTGTCAGAGCGATCTACAGTGCTACAGGTTAGAATTTTTTTTTATTGGCAGATGCTAGATTCAAATATGTAGTGGGTTTGTATATATGAAACATAACTGAAATAGAAATTATGCAAAATGAAAATGGAAGAAAGAAATATTATGAGAAAATTTTTTTCTCTTAAATCTATAAAATTTTCATAATGTTCTAGGTCTCTGTGTTTGAAAGTGTGGAAGATCCTTCAAGAATAATTGTCCTTGGCAATACTCATCTCTATTTCCATCCAAATGCAGATCATATTAGAATTCTTCAGGGTGGAATATGTATGCAACTTTTACAACAAATTATTTGTCTCTGTCAGACAAAGGTAATTCAAGAGCCACTTATATTCATTTCTCTGATATTGTCTTTTCCATATCATTAGTATTAAGTAGTTTAAGCAGACCATTAAATCAAAATATTACTTTGATAGGTTTGTCAGTTTTCATAATTTACACTGAATTTCTATGTACTTTCTTGATGGGCATTTTGTGTGTCCGTAAGCATCAAAGTTGATGAAGTATTCACTTTTTATTAATAGTATTACATGATATTTTAATTTAGAGGACACTTTGAAGAACTGACTTAACTTGCATATTGTATGAATATTAACTATTTTGGAACCAGTAAGCTACTTTTGATATTGTTTACCCCCAAAATATTTTGTTTTATAGAACCAAGGGAAAGATGTAAGCTTGTTCTTTTGCGGGGACTTCAATAGCACACCAGAGTTTGGTATATATCGTTTCATGACTACACAGCTCATTGACTCAGAGGATGTTGATTGGAGTAGCTGTAAGTTTTATCATAATACAATATTGTGCTTGTATTGTATTGTTGTATCTAAGAGCTTACTTTTGTTGGAAAAAAAAAATATTTGTGAATGCCTTCTAGTGTGGTGAAATAGTCTTTTCCAGCTGTTTTTTTCAATGCTCTTTCATTTCTTGAGATAAAGCCTTAAAAATAGAATTAAATGAAGGTTTTAGTTGTAGGTAAGACCTTGTACTGTATTCTTGAACAAAAGAATAGTATTTTATAAATGTTGCTTCAGTTAGACAGTCTTGTTTTCCCAGTTCAGTCCAAAAAGGGCTGTTTTGATAATGCAATATTTTAAATTTTGGAAAATGAAATAAGTACCTTACTTTACACATTATAAACATAAGAATACGTAAATTAATTTTTTTTTTTTTTTTTTTTTTTTTTTTTTTTTTTTAGGTCCAGAGGAATGTATTAAAGGTGTTGAAATTTACCATAACTATGAAATGGAAAGTGCTTGTGGCTTACCACCTTATACAAATTATACTGTTGGATTCTATGGTTGTTTGGACTATATTTTTTATCAAACAGATAAATTCATTGTCAAGAAGGTAAGCATTTAACTACAAAACAGTCATTTACATGAATCTTAGAAACTTTAATCCTGAATGAAAAAATTCTCTGGTGCCTGGTTGATTGTACTGCTCATGCACCTCATAGATTCTTGTTTCAGGCAAGATAGAGCCTCACTTCTTGTGTCCAGCATGTTGACAACAAACTTCATTTACATTGTCTTTTTCATGCTCACATCTATAACAAAATAAGGGATTGTATGTCAAGCACCCTTTTGCAGCATAAACTTTGTTTAGCCAGTTTGATGCCTTCAGTCCTCCTTCATCGTTTGATTTTCATTTGTTCCGATACGTAATACAAACCATCGGTCCTTTAACAATAGGAATGTAATCAGTGGTAGCTGGAACCGGTCGTAAGCTTCCAACAAGGAGGTTCGGTAGTTAACTGCTTGTCCGACAGTCGGTGGTCACGCATGACTGAGAGGTAAAGAATCACTTTGCTTTCGGCCGCGCTGGGTGCTAGACGTGTTGTTCGCTGCTCTGCCCGCTTTTGTCATATGCTTTGGAGATACTACTTCATCGTTGTGAAGATATTATCATTTTTTTCTTATACTATGTGCTTGTGTGAAATAACGTGAGTACTTGGTCATTTTGTTGTTATTGATTACTCGTGGAAATGGATTCCCGCGAGCCGGAAAGACCCCCCTGCCCCCCGTAGATTGTGCCTTAGTGTGGAGGGCCGTAAGTGTGGGGCCTTTCGTTCCCCTTTTGAGGTGGATCCTCATGAATTTTGTACTCGGTGTCGAGGGCGTGAGTGCACTCGCACCGAGCCTTATGATGTATGTGTAATTTGGTCAGAGGAGCAGTGGGAGCGTTACGAGGGAAGGAAGAAGCCGCTTAAGCCGGCCAAGGAGTTATCGGAAGGTTCTCCAGTTACTCCTTTGGTCACGGACACGTCGTCTTCTTTACGCACTCCGTCACAGCTCCCATGTATGGCTCCTTCCCCTTCGGGGGGTGTATCTTGCTCTCTCTCTCTCTCTCTCTCTCTCTCTCTCTCTCTCTCTCTCTCTCTCTCCCTCTCCTCTCTCTCTCTCTCTCTCTCTCTCTCTCTCGTAGTAGCCATCTTGCTTGGTGGAGACGTACCCGCGTGAAGTCAGATTAATCAACAGATATCACAAGTTTAACATACGACTAGAATTTGAGAAATATCTAGAAGTGTTCGTGAACTATCGGTGATAAGATTAGTGTGAAAATAGTAGGATAAAGCGTCTTCTAAGTTAGTTTATCAAGTGTAATACTATAAATCAGAACAAGATGGCAGTAAGTTCCAACTGCGGGAAGAGGTGGCGTAATTTAGCGTGTTTAGCAGATTCGCAATACGATGAGGTAGCAGGAAGGGAACTGGCATTTCTCGTCTATGAAATCAGCAACAGTCCTAACCAAAAAGATACAAAAGCATTCATAGATATATTAGAAGGATATAATCCTTCAAACTGGAACAAATCTAATGAAAACATCTTGAAAATAATTGAAGAAGTTCCAAATAAAATCCAAGTGGTCAAGAGACTCCATAAAGAAATATACATAAACCAACATATTCCGACAAAGAAAATGAATAAGGTGAATCTTGTGAATATCCTAATTGATGCATTAGGAAAAAAGAATGCCAAAAGCATGCAAACTGTGTAAGTTTGGTATAGCATAGTCAATCCACAAAACCTAATCAGAAAATGTGCTGCATGCAACATTCCGACCCATCCACAGTGTGCTGAGGTAATACAAAGATTTGAGAAAAGATACAAGAATTTTTTGTTCAACATGTCTATCAATGGATAGACAATGTTATTAAATCAAGATTGAATGTACAAATAGTTGAGGATGAAGAAGAAGAGGAAGAGGAAGAAGAAGAAAGAAAAAGAAGAAGAGGAAACGGAAGAGAAGTAAACAAAAATGAAATGACAGAAAAAAAATAAGGAAAACTAAAGAACAAGATAAAAAAGTTATGGATGCATGAGATACTCATTGATAACTACATATGAGGCAATAAGTAAAGCAGCAATACCTACGAACAAAATAAACTTACGATATGACAACAGAAAAGCAAATCCCGAAGAGGCTCTACCCAGATCTACACAATGACGGGAAAGAGGAAAAAATAGACAAGAAAGACAAAATCTGCAACCTTTTGAAAAGAGGGAATTGCAGATTTGGAGAAAGATGTTACCTACAAACATCCTAAGATATGTCAAAACTATGAAATATATGGTAAATGTGCATACTTAGATGGATATGGGGATGATTGCAGAGATCTGCATCCAAAAATATGTAAAAACCTAAAAGAAGGAAAAGGATGTAAGTTCGACAAAAAATGCAAATATGCACCCTGTAGCCATGAATCATAATCAAATAAATAACCAACCAAGTAATAAAATCCAAAATAAGAAAGAAACAAATAAAGAGAGAAATCAAGAATATCAGGTAAAAGAGAAAAGCAAACCACCAATGAGATATGCAGAGGTGTCAGCAAAAAATTTCAAAGCATCAGCTCCGAAATTCTACTCAAGAGATAATAACTGTATTTATTATGCAAGAGGATATTGCAGAAACGGAGAAAATTGCAGATTCAGACACAAAATGAATAATTATGATGAAGGAAGATCAAATATTATGGAAAACGTTGGATTTTTTAATGTCAGAATTTCTGGAAATGAAAAAAAGAACAACATACCAGAACAGGAAAGAGACATGGGAAAATCCTTATTACTACCATTATTAAAATGAGGAGAAAACAAAACCACAAACCATCATAGTGATGAATGCGCAGGGTTTAGTTACGAGTAACTCAAAAAGAAAAATAGAGTACTTAGAAGAACTAACCAAAATGAAAAGAAAATAGATATAATGAATATAAGTGAAACCTGGTATTCCCAAGAGACTGGGAATGATGATCAAATAAAAGGGTTTCCAAACTTATAGATCAGATAGAAAAAATAGAATCAAGGGGGAACCACAATATATGGGAAAGACAAAAAACAAGGAAAAATATATGAGAAATATAGTAACTCAGAATGTGAACTAATAGCGGTAGAATTTGAATCTGAAAAATTGATGAACATAGTAATATATAGACCTCCTAATACTAAAGAGTTTGACTCAATAATTGAAAAATTGGATGATATATGTAGAAATCACAAGGACTGGACTATTCTCCTATCTGGTGACTTCAACTTTCCTTTCGTAGAATGGAAAGAACGAATAGGAGATTGTGGTTGTACTTATACTTATAAAAAAGAGAGTAATAGTAGTGCAGAAGATAAGAGGCAATTTGAAAAGCTATTAGATATGCTACTAGAATACAACATTCAACAAATAAATCACCTGCCAACAGAAGAAAGGAAAATACTTTAGACCTAGTATTTGTGAACGAGATGAATTATGTTAAAGAAATAATAGTTTATAATGCGAGTATTTCAGACCATAATGTCATAGAATTAACAGTTCATTCCAAAGCAAGTGAAATAGAGATAAGCAAGAAATGAAAAAGTGGGAAGGATATGGAAAATACAACTTCTACAGTAAAAATATAAAATGGTCAGAAATTAATGAAGAATTAAACAAAGATTGGGATAACATTTTCGTAAGTGATGACATAGGGTAAATACGGAGATATTATATAAAATATTGGAGAAAATAGTGGAAAATATATACCGAAGAAGAAAAGTAAACATCATTCATGCATACCAAGAGACAGAAGGATCTTGTTCCAGAAAATCAGAAAGTGGAAAAAAGGTCTTGCAAAAGAAAAAAATGCATGGAAAGTTATAGAACTAAAAAGTAAGATAGAAAATGCAGAACAAAAGATTATACAATCAAAAGAAAATGAAAAACGGGACTTGGAAGAAAAAACCCTATTAAATATCAAGCAAAACCCCAAACTATTATCCACTCATATGCGAAGAAGATGAATAAAAGAAGAATAGAAATAGGCCCTCTGAGAATTGAAAAGGGAGATTAACGAATGAAAAAGGAAATTTGCAACATACTGGCAGAACGATATAAGAGAGAATTCACCCTAGAATAGATAATGAAGATAATGATATAGAAGTAAGGGAAGAAAAAAAAAAATAGTGAATATTTAGCTGACATAGAAATTAATGAAGCTGATATTGTGCAGGCAATTAATGAAATTAAAAATGGAGCTGCTGCAGGGCCGGATGGAGTCCCTGCTATTTTGTTAAAGAAAGTAGTTCATTCTATCGCAAAGCCACTTGCAATATTATTAAGACAAAGTGTAGATACAGGCAAGATTTATGATGAGCACAAATTAGCATATATCACCCCTACTTTCAAAAGTGGATCAAGACTAGAGGCAAGTAATTATAGGCCTGTGAGTCTAACATCACATATTATGAAAGTGTATGAAAGGGTAATGAAGAAAAATATTATGAAACATTTTAATAAAAAATAATTTGTTTAATAGAGGACAACACGGTTTCGTACCCGGAAAAAGTACACAAACCCAACTGTTAGTCCACCGTGAGAACATATTCAAAAATATGAAAAGCGGAAATGAAACAGATGTGGTTTATCTAGACTTTGCAAAAGCTTTTGACAAAGTAGACCATAATATATTAGCAAAGAAAATTAGAAAACACAATATCGTAGATAAAGTAGGAGATGGTTAAAAGAATTTTTACACAACAGAAAACAGATAGTTATTGCAAACGATGAGAAATCGGATGAAACCAAGGTAATATCCGGTGTGCCACAAGGTACGGTGCTTAGCTGCAATATTGTTTGTTATTAGATTTTGAAGAAATAGACAGTAATGTTAAGGATTCGGTAGTGAGTAGTTTCGCTGATGACACAAGAATAAGTAGAGAAATTACTTGTGATGAAGATAGGAACGCTCTACAAAGAGACCTTAACAAAGTATATGATTGGGCAGAGGTAAATAGGATGGTATTTAACTCTGATAAATTTGAATTAATAAATTATGAGACAGAGAAGGAAAGCTATATGCATATAGGGGGACCTAATAATGAGACAATCACAAATAAGGAAGCAGTTAAAGACCTTGGTGTGATGATGAATAGGAACATGTTATGCAATGATCAAATAGCAATTCTGTTGGCAAAATGTAAAGCAAAAATGGGAATGTTGTTACGGCACTTCAAAACAAGAAAAGCTGAACACATGATTATGCTTTATAAACATATGTTCGTAGTTCCACTTGAATATTGCAATATGATATGGTACCCACACTATCAAAAGGATATTGCACAAATAGAGAGTGTACAAAGGTCCTTTACAGCTAGAATAGAAGAAGTTAAGGACCTAGACTACTGGGAAAGACTACAATCCTTAAAATTATATAGTCTAGAAAGGAGAAGAGAACGCTACATGATAATTCAGGCATGGAAACAGATAGAAGGAATAACAGAAAATATCATGGAACTAAAAATATCAGAAAGAGCAAGCAGAGGTAGATTAATAGTGCCCAAAAACTATACCAGGCAAAAATAAGGAAAGCACACAGGACATTAATCCACTACGCACAGCATCGATAATGCAGCGTCTATTCAATGCGTTGCCAGCTCATCTGAGGAATATATCAGGAGTGAGCGTAGATGTGTTTAAGAATAAGCTCGACAAATATCTAAACTGCATCCCAGACCATCCAAGATTGGAAGATGCAAAATATACCGGAAGATGTACTAGCAACTCTCTGGTAGACATTAGAGGCGCCTCACACTGAGGGACCTGGGGCAACCCGAACGAACTGTAAGGTCTGTAAGGTAAGGTCTCTCCCGACACTTGCTTCCTCAGGTATGCCTGCCGCTGGGGACGATCTCGGCCAGGTTTGGTACTCGCTGGGGCTCCAGGGGGCACCGAGCGTTCAGGGGCTGCTGAGTCATCTTGCGAGGTGGTCCAGGCCGGTAACCCATGGACCTGTGACCATTAAGACTACTACGGTGTCTACGGCAGCACGTATCGATGGTGACCCCGACAGCTGCTGTGCAGGCACCGCTGTTGGGTGTGCAGAGTAGGGTCGTTATGCCGCTGCCTGGTTTTGCCGCTCTTGCTCCAGCCCCTGATTTCCGGTGTCCCAAGAGCTTGCCGTTGGATCTGCTGCCAGTGCCTAGGATGCCGCTGGTTCCTGTACCGCCTCCTGTTCCTGTGTTTGCCGCTCCCGTACTAGTTCCTGCCGCCGTCGTTCCTGCCCATGGTGTTGCTGCCCACACCCCAGGTCCCTCCGGACAGGTGCAGCCGGGCCCTGTTGCTTCGGCAGCTACCCCGGCTCCGTCCTGGATGGAGGACCTGACGGTGGTCCTGAGGAAGCTGATGAAGAAGAAGAGGAAGGTGTCGTCGTCGTCTTTGTCGTCTTCTTCGTCTTCTTTGTCGTTGTCTGCTGCTGCTTCTTCCCCTTCGACTTCCAAGGCCCCATAGCCGAGGAAGGGTCCGTCCCACTCCGGTGGGACGGTTGGGGCTTCCGCTGGTCCTTCGGGAACGGGGCCCGTCTCTCCTTCCGCAAGGAAGAAGACGACGGGGAACGGAGGGGTACCAGCTAATACCGGTACCTCCTCGCCTGGCGCCAGGAATCGTCTCGGCTTCTCGTTCGCGAGAGGTACCGAGTGTATGGTTGCCCACGGGTGACCATGCAGCCAGGGTCCAGGCAGCCGAGCCTGCTCGCCGCCAGGACCCAGGCATGGAGCGGAAGACTAGAGGGAGTCGCCCAGGTGACTCCCACCAGGCCGGCGATTGCTCTCGTAGCGATTTGCCGGTACCCAAGGTTGACGCGACGGTTCCTCCGGATTGTTCGCGGGCTGAGGCGTGGAAGAGGTCCCCACGGTTGCCAGGACCAGCCTCGGCTGGTCCAGGCACCTTGGGGCACCGTGAGGACAGGCCTCACTCCCACCACAACAGTGGACTCTACCGGTCTCCTGAACGCCCCTCGGGACCGTCGCCGTGGTTCTCGGTCCAGCGGTTCTCCCCAGGGGAGCCGCATGACCAGGCCTGCAGCTCGATCGCCACCGCAGGTTGGTGATTGCCTGCAGCCCCCCAAGCACACCAGTTCTGCCGGTGGGCGAGGGGGAGCATCAGGTCTTCCTCTCCTATCCCTTCAACTTTCTTGGGCAACACTGGGAAGAGCGAGGCGATCAGGAGTGATCGTGAGGAGTGCGCGATACACCGGGAAGAGCGAGGCGATCAGGAGTACGCTTCTCGCGGTCCCTCTACGAGGGCCTACGAACCTGGCATGGTCCTAGGACCAACCAGTTCATACGCACAAGTGGATGGAGGAGACCATGAGGGGTCTGTTGTGGTTCCTCCTGTGGAAGGAGGAGGGTCTCGGGAGGCTTTCTCTTTGGATGGGCTTGACGGTCCATCTCCGCAGGACACAGTTACTCCTGAGATTCAGAGGTCGTTTGTAGAGGTTATTGCACTGATTCGTCAGCACAATGACCTCTGGGAAGGATCGGCGCTTCCACCCTCCGAGCCTACATCTAGGCTGGAGTCGTTCTGGAGTCCTAAGAAGGAACCCAGGACGACGGTGGGTCTGCCTCGATCAGCCATGGCCGACAGTGTGCTAGGCCAGGTGGACTCTCTCGTCTCCGGACAAGAGGGTTCTCTTCGGTCCGGCAGGTCGTCCAATCCCCTTCCCCCACCTTTACTGCGACAGAGGTGATTCTACATGCCAACGGACTTCCCTCTGCCGCCCAAACAGGTTAACTCGGAGCTGGCTAGGCTAACTCCGGGGGTGTCTCTCCAACACCTGCTGTCATAGAACCTCTTGTTCTTGCAGCAAGAGGTAGTCTTGCAGTCTCCTGGCTAGACCTGTGGTCCCTCACAGTGTCTAAGGTCGCGGTCTCCTCGGGAAATATCATTCCTGAAGGGGACCTGGCTTTTGGGAGACTGTGCCAGTCTGGAGGTAGGGCGATTTCCTACTTGGCCCACCAGACGGACAACCTGTGGGCCAACCTGGTTGTGAGGCGTAAGGAGTGATTGTAACCAGCCCTCCTTCTTCCGAGGAGGAGCTGGGAAGAAGTTGAAGAGAGGAGGGAAACGCTAGGGATGGCGTTCCCCCTCACCTGCTGCCGGAAGTGGGGGGATGCCTGGCGAGCCATTGGGCAACTTGGCAGCGCTACGGAGCAGAGACCTGGATAGTGGATGTCCTTCGGGAGGGATATATACACCGTTCCAGTCCTCGTTGCTAACCCCTCACCTCCAACCCGGTCCATCTTCAGACGTACGGTACGTTCCCGGTACTGCCAGGGACGTGGCCCTTCGGCAGGAAGTAGAAGCCATGCTGAGCAAACGAGCTGTGGTGATCATATGGGATCAGTCACCTTGCTTCTACAGTCTACTTTTCCTGGTGGAGAAGTCCTCTGGGGGCTGGCGCCCGGTGATAGATCTCTCTCCCTTGAACAGATTCGTTTGCCAGACTCGGTTCACGATGGAAATGACACGTTCAGTGCTCGAGTCCATCAGGGAGAACGACTTGATGCTTTCTGTGGACCTGAAGGATGCGTATTTCCAGATACCCATTCATCAGTCCTCCAGGAAGTACCTCCGCTTCATCCTTGACGGGACAGTGTACCAGTTCAGGGCACTTTGTTTCTGTCTCTCAACCGCCCCACAGGTGTTCACGCGAGTGTTCACTCTGGTGTTGGCTTGGGCTCATTTGGTAGGGATACGTCTTCTGAGGTATCTCGACGATTGGTTGGTCCTGGCGAGCTCCCGCTCGCAGTTGCTACAGGACAGAGATCGACTCCTTGAGTTTTGCCGCGATCTGGTGATAGTGGTGAATTTCGAGAAGTCGGATCTCGAGCCCAAGCAGAGGATGAAGTACCTGGGCATGCTGATCGATATGGTAGCAGGGCGAGTCTTTCCCGCAGACTCACGGATCAGCAGGTTCAGGGAGGCAGCCGGACAGTTCCTGTCCCTACAGGAGCAGCCAGCTCAACAGTGGCAGGTCGTGATTGGTCACCTGTCGTCTCTCGAGAAGTTAGTCCCTCATGGGCGTCTTCACCTGCGGTCTCCTCAGTGGAGGCTAAAGGAGAGTTGGTCACAGGCAAGAGACCCGCCGTAATTTCCCGTGTCTCTCACGGAGGAGGTGAGGCAGTACCTAGCCTGGTGGCTGGACGGCGACGGGAACCTCGTAAGAGGAGTGCCTCTTCGCACTCCCCCCCGGAGATGTTGCTGTTTTCAGACGCGTCGACCGAGGGATGGGGCGCACACCTGGAGGAGTTGCTGGCTGTGGGTGTGTGTGGGATCATCACGACAAGCACCTTCACATCAACGTCCTGGAGCTCAAGGCAGCATTTCTCGCTCTCCAAGAGTTCCAGGACCGTCTGATGGGACACTCAGTGGTGTTGATGAGCGACAACACCACGGTAGTGGCGTATGTCAACAAACGGGGGCCTAGTGTCCCTCCTGTTGCATCAGTTAACGTTGCAGGTGCATGAGTGGGCCGTGGCTTACTCTGTAGAGCTGTCAGCTCGCTACATTCCAGGCAAGAGGAATGTAGTGGCAGACAAGCTCAGCCGTCGGAATCAGGTGATAGGAACTGAGTGGTTCCTTCACCTAGAAGTGGCGTAAAGGCTCTTCAACCTGTGGGGGCGTCCAGTCGTGGATCTGTTCGCCACCCGGCACAACAGAAAACTCCAGGTTTTTTACTCAGTTGTGCCGGACCCATGGGCAGCTGCAGAGGACGCTCTTCAACACCCGTGGGAGAACCTCTTCGTCTATGCCTTTCCCCCGTTCTGTCTGATTCGCAAGGTGATCAGCAGGGTGCTGGTCACCGCGAATCTTCGGATGATTCTGGTGGCGCCCAAATGGCCTCAGGCTGTTTGGTATCCGGGCCTGCTGGCTCTGCACGCCGAAGCACTGAGAGATTCCCCCTTGGCACAACCTCCTGTGCCAGCTACACGTGGAATGGTACCACCGGTCGGTTCGGTCCCTGTTTCTTCACGGCTGGCTGTTATCCACCATCTCTTGCGAGTGAGAGGCTTTTCTCGCCGAGCAGCAACAGAGATGGCTGGATACGTCAGGCAGTCCTCTGCAGCTGTATACCAGGGAAAGTGGCCGTCTTCTGTGGTTGGTGTCGTGGACAGGGTCTCTTTCCTCTCAGAGCCACTCTTCAGCAAGTAGCTGATTTCCTCGTCTTCCTTCGCCGAGAGAAGCTCCTCTCTGTCTCCGCAGTTAAAGGCTACAGAGCCGCCCTGGCCCTAGTCCTTAAACTGTGGGGAGTGGATATCTCTAACTCGTTCAAGATCTCCCTTCTAATGAAGAGCTTCAAGAGGTCTTGCCCACCCAGGGAACTCAGGCCCCCGTGGTGGGATGTGACTCTCGTCCTTAGGAGTTTGACTCGAAGACCCTTCGAGCCACTCTGAGAGTCGTCAGACAGGGATCTGACCCTCAAGACCCTCTTCTTGCTGGCCCTGGCATCGGCGAAGAGAGTAGGGGAACTTAATGGTCTTTCTTTCGATGTTAAACATACGAGGGGATGGGGATCTGTGACGCTCGATTTCGTCCCGGACTTCGTAGTAAAGACTCAGAATCCTTCGGTCCCTGACGACCGGTTTGAGTCATTCACAATCCCCTCCCTGAGGGACTTCACCAACAATGATGCGGATGAGATGCTGCTTTGTCCTGTGAGGGCGCTACGACGCTATCTGAAGAGAACTCGGCACCTCAGGCCTGAGTGTCAAAGCCTCTTCGTTAGCACCGGGGTTACCAAGAAGATGTCCAAGAACACACTTTCGTTCTGGCTTCGTGAGGTAATCAGGAGGCCGTACGCTGCGGATAGGAGTGACTGATCACCTGTACCCCATCCTAGTCCGGAGAGCCTACAAAGTCAGGTATTCAGGTATTGGTCCAACCCTTGCGGGGTTCCGCAAGAACTTCTCCGTGGCCCAGGTGCTGAAGGCAGGGTTTTGGACCAACCAGACCACCTTCACATCTTTTTATCTTCGGGATATCGCCTACAGGTCCTTGGATACCTTCTCCTTGTGACCCTTGGTGGCTGGTCAACAAGTTGTGTAGCTTACCCAGCACTCGAGCGGACAGAACAGCATCGCATCCTTGTGTGACTGCTTGAATGGACGAGTGAAAGAGAGTGTGACTGGCCGCGGTCGTCACTACACTGGACACGAGGCAGATGCAGGTAAGCTACGCTACTGAGCTCCGTCCTATCCCTTTCAGTAGGGATAGGAGCGGTTATCCACCACTGCCCTAACAAGCGGCGTGGTTGGTATGGTATTAGCTTCCCACCTCGGTGGTCGCGGGTTCGATTCTCAGCCATTCCATTGAGGAGTGAGAGATGTGTATTTCTGGTGATAGGAGTTCACTCTCGACGTGGTTCAAAAGTCACGTAAAGCCGTTGGTCCCGTTGCTGAATAACCACTGGTTCCATGCAACGTAAAAGCACCATACAAACAAACCTAACAAGGGGGGTGATTGGATGCCAACAAGAGACAAACCCATAACTTCATATTGGCTCTTGAAGTAGGAACTACAGTGGTCCCCCCCATATTCGCGGGGGATGCGTACCAGAACCCCCCACGAATAGTTAGAATCCGCGAATGTTTGGAACCCCCCACTAAAAGTGCTCATAAACTCCTATCCTGAACATGCAAACACCAAAGTATCCCTAAAAAGACCATCCTTCATCAAATATACATAAAATATCCTATTATGGTTTATATTAATCTTTGAAATATTATTAATACTGTTTTAAAGTAAATCTTACATTTTATGGTTATACATAAATACATACTATGTACGTACTGCATGACTTAGTTACGTATGTGAAAATAATTCAGTCCCCCCATTAGTATTCAGTCATGCACATTTTCTTTCATACTTTCATACTGTTACTATTTGAGACATCCATTTTCTTTTTACAAAGAAAGCAATTGTATGTGAAATCACAAATACCAAATGTCTACTTAAAGTATTATCCTACATCAAATATACCATTGAATTGGTATTATTAATATCATTTTTAAAGTCATCTTAAACATTTTACCATTAGAAATATATAAACAGCCAATAGCAGAGAGAGAGAGAGAGAGAGAGAGAGAGAGAGAGAGAGAGAGAGAGAGAGAGAGAGAGAGAGAGAGAGAGAGAGAGAGAGAGAATAACTCCTTACGGTTTCAATAGATTGAAATGAACGTCTGTAGGCAACTTTTTTCCCCTCCCATAAATACATATATTTCTCCAGAGAAGAGAGAAAGAGAGGACTGTGCAATTATGTTTGTCTGTCTATCAATTCTTTTGCTGAGAGCGAGAGAGATAAAAGGAAGAAATAGAAACACCAAATGTATGACAAGTATCTTGTGGAGAGAGAGAGAGAGAGAGAGAGAGAGAGAGAGAGAGAGAGAGAGAGAGAGAGAGAGAGAGAGAGAGAGAGAGAGAGAGAGAGTTGTCCTTACAGTATTTAAAAGAGAAATGGAATGATTATTGTATTTAAAATACTCAGATAATAAGTTTAATGATAAACTTATTACATACATGTCCATGAAAATGATCTCATCTCAGTAAGAGAGAGAGAGATTACATAAAACCATTAAATTTGTTGACCATTGTATGGCATTGTTACTTTCCCAGCTCCGAGCGTCACTGGAGTTATGAGGTAGGGAAATTGATACAGAAAAAGACGAAGGGAAGAATTTTCATTTGAAATTAGTTATTGTATTATTACTACTTCTAATATTATTATTATTATTATTATTATTTGAAAATAAAATAAACACGTGCATTTACCATAAAAATTCTCTCATCTCAGTAAGAAAGAGGGGTTATCCTTACAAGTGAAATGGAAAGGTAATTTTAATTTCTTTAAAATACTACCATTATGAATTTTGTAATTACAGTTTTATTATTATTATTATTATTATTTGAAGGTAGGAGACCCTCTCTCAAACATGTTTTGTTAAAGATGATGGCAGCATCAGTGGAATTGATTTTATATATGGTCTTTTCAATTCTACTTATTATTCTCTTCTCATCAGGGCTGATATTTGCTAATAGCTGGCCGATGTTCATATCTCGGTGAAAGAAATGTTTTCTAAAAATAATAATTTATTGATATGATAACAAAAGTGGTTAACAAATCTTAGTCTAAGGGCGTAACGGAATTCCAACGTTTCCAACCGTATCATCGGTTCATTTTCAAGGAAAGGTGAGCTTGAACTGATTGAAATGGGGTCGTTCGGTGGTATTTATTGTGTCCCAGGTGCTCTGTCTGATGGGCGCTGCATTTTCATTGGCTGAACAGAGGATTAAGTCCCTGAGTCAAGCCGTCTTGCAGAGGTGGAAGCTCGCACTGCTCTTCTCGTGCGGACGCTGGAGACTGGGAGCGTAGTATTGGGAAGGTCATTGCGATAGACGGGGGCACCTGATTGGCCCGTTCGATCGGCTCCTATGGTGCTGGCGGGCGGCGCCCTTCGTGCCACCGTCGGGAGGAGTGAAGTCTCTTGGGTGGTGTTGAGGCTGGGTCTCTCCTTCCCGATGTGTAGGGCCTCCAAGAGGCGGAGGCGACGGTGGTGGCTGCTGCCTTATCGATAATTCTGATATTAGGAATAATGTCATTCCTAGTTATCCTGGTATTGTGGACGTTTTTGGCATGATTATGGATGGCGCCTTCCTGAGCGTGGCAGGATATCCTCTTCGAAAATCGCATAGTCCCCGTCATACCAATGTAAGCGCCACCGGGGCATTCTTCCCGGACAGGGCATTTGTACTTGGTAGACAACGTTAGTTTTCTTGAGAGGGTCCTGCAACACGGGGGCTGGATTGTTTTTCATAATCAGGCCACTGGTCTTCTTGCTCTTGTAGTAATTATTAGTTTCACTTTTTTCGCAGGGTCCGTGGGGAGACGTTCCTTTCTATGATGGTACGAAGGCCTCGCTCGTCCTCTTTGTATTTCTTATGGAATACTCCCTTGTAAAGAGAGTGACGTCTTCAAGGGCGGTGGGACGAGGCTCCTGCTGATACCACTTATCGTGTTTCTGCGAATGCATTTAGTGATGTCCCGGTTGGGGAATACCCGTTGTTAATTAAAACTTGGGCAACACGTTCTAATTCAGTGTGCGTGTCCTTCCACGAAGAGCAGTGTGAGAGAGCTCTCCTGATGAAGGTGCTGATCGCAGTGCGCTTGTATCTCTCTGGACACTCGCTCTCGCCGTTCAGGCACATGCCCAGGTTTGTGGGTTTCGTATACACCTGTGTTACGAAGCGCTCCTCTGTTGCCCGACGAGGACGTCAAGGAAGGGGAGGCGACGGTCACGGCAATTGTTCGATGGTGAAGTTGAGTCTGCTGTGGTCGTGGAAGGCTTGTCGCAGGCGCTCTATTTTCTTCCACCGTGCTGGCGCTGATGAAAGTGTCGTCAATATACGGACGTACATAGACGGCTTCTCGATGGTTGGCGAATACCCGACGTTCCACAGCACCCATGTAGAAGTTCGCGAAAAGTACTCCGAGGGGAGAACCATCGCTACTCCGTCTTTCTGTGTGTACATGTGTCCTCTGTGGGTGGAGAAAGGGGCCTTTTTTGTACAAATTTCAAGGAGTTTTCGGAGGGCATGCTCAGGGATGTTTAATGGGGGCGTGGAGTCGTCTCTATATACACGATCCAGGATTATCTGGATTGTTTCATCCACGGGGACGTTTCGTGAAGAGGGACTCCACGTCCATCGATGCAATAACTCCTCCGGGGGGTGTCATTTTTCAGTGGCTTCTAAAACTCGGCAGATGACTTCAAACTGTGGTCATCTGGAACATAAGGAGTCAAAATAGTATTCAATTTCTTCGCAAGCTGGTATGTAGGAGCGGGAATTTGGCTAATAATGGGGCGTAACGGGTTCCCTGGTTTATGGGTTTTAACGTTCCCGTATATGTAGCCAAGGTCGTAGTCCCCTACGATCGGCAGCAAGTGAAGGGCATTGGAAGCTGCATTGACAGTCTCAATAATCCTATTAGCCTCACGTTTAATGTCATCTACCGGGTTCTTGGTGATTCTCTGGAATTTGCTGCTGTCTGCCAGTATCTCATCCAACTTGTGGTGGTATTCTTCAGTGCGGATGAGTACAAACGCAGCGAAAGAGGATGTCACCGTCCGTCGGGCCGATAAAACCGCTGCGTTTGTACTCATCCGCACTGAAGAATACCACCACAAGTTGGATGAGATACTGGCAGACAGCAGCAAATTCCAGAGAATCACCAAGAACCCGGTAGATGACTAAACGTGAGGCTAATAGGATTATTGAGACTGTCAATGCAGCTTCCAATGCCCTTCACTTGCTGCCGATCGTAGGGGACTACGACCTTGGCTACATATACGGGAACGTTAAAACCCATAAACCAGGGAACCCGTTACGCCCCATTATTAGCCAAATTCCCGCTCCTACATACCAGCTTGCGAAGAAATTGAATACTATTTTGACTCCTTATGTTCCAGATGACCACAGTTTGAAGTCATCTGCCGAGTTTTTAGAAGCACTGAAAACGACCCACCCCCCGGAGGAGTTATTGCATCGTATGGACGTGGAGCCCTCTTCACGAAGTCCCGTGGATTGAAACAATCCAGATAATCCTGGATGTGTATATAGAGACGACTCCACGCCCCCATTAAACATCCCTGAGCATGCCCTCCGAAAACTCCTTGAAATTTGTACAAAAAAGGCCCCTTTCTCCACCCACAGAGGACACATGTACACACAGAAAGACGGAGTAGCGATGGGTTCTCCCCTCGGAGTACTTTTCGCGAACTTCTACATGGGTGCTGTGGAACGTCGGGTATTCGCCAACATCGAGAAGCCGTCTATGTACGTCCGGTATATTGACGACACTTTCATCAGCGCCAGCACGGTGGAAGAAATAGAGCGCCTGCGACAAGCCTTCCACGACCACAGCAGACTCAACTTCACCATCGAACATTGCCGTGACCGTCGCCTCCCCTTCCTTGACGTCCTCGTCGGGCAACAAGAGAGCGCTTCCGTAACACAGGTGTATACAAACCCACAAACCTGGGCATGTGCCTGAACGGCGAGAGCGAGTGTCCAGAGAGATACAAGCGCACTGCGATCAGCACCTTCATCAGGAGAGCTCTCTACACTGCTCTTCGTGGAAGGACACGCACACTGAATTAGAACGTGTTGCCCAAGTTTTAATTAACAACGGGTATTCCAACCGGGACATCACTAAATGCATTCGCAGAAAACATCGATAAGAATGGTATCAGCAGGAGCCTCGTCCCACCGCCCTTGAAGACGTCACTCTCTTTTACAAGGGAGTATTCCATAAGAAATACAAAGAGGACGAGCGAGCCCTTCGTACCATCATAGAAAGGAACGTCTCCCCACGGACCCTGCGAAAAAAGTGGGAAAACTTAATAAGTTTACTACAAGAGCAAGAAGACCAGTGGCCTGATTATGAAAAACAATCCAGCCCCCGTGTTGCCAGGACCCCTCTCAAGAAAACTAACGTTGTATCCAGTACAAATGCCCTGTCCGGGAATGCCCCGGCGCTTACATTGGTATGACGACTATGCGATTTTCGAAGAGGATATCCTGCCACGCTCAGGAAGGCGCCATCCATATCATGCCAAAAACGTCCACAATACCAGGATAACTAGGAATGACATTATTCCTAATATCAGAATTATCGATAAGGCAGCAGACCACCGTCGCCTCCGCCCTCTTGGAGGCCCTACACATAGGGAAGAGAGACCCAGCCTTTCAACACCACCCAAGAGACTTCACTCCTCCCGACGGTGGCACGAAGGGCGCCGCCCGCCAGCACCATAGAGCCGATCGAACGGGCCAATCAGGTGCCCCCGTCTATCGGCAATGACCTTCCCAATACTACGCTCCCAGTCTCCAGCGTCCGCACGAGAAGAGCAGTGCGAGCTTCCACCTCTGCAAGACGGCTTGACTCAGGGACTTAATCCTCTGTTCAGCCAATGAAAATGCAGCGCCATCAGACAGAGCACCTGCGGGACACAATAAATGACCGCCGAACGACCCCATTTCAATCAGGTTTCAAGCTCACCTTTCCTTGAAAATGAACCGATGATACGGTTGGAAACGTGGAATTCCGTTACGCCCTTAGACTAAGATTTGTTAACCACTTTTGTTATCATATCAATAAATTATTATTTTTAGAAAACATTGCTTTTCACCGAGATATGAACATCGGGCAGCTATTAGCAAATATCAGCCCTGATGAGAAGAGAATAATAAGAAGAATTGAAAAGACCATATATAAAATCAATTCCACTGATGCTGCCATCATCTTTAACAAAACATATTATTATTATTATTATTATTATTATTATTATTAAATACTGAAATTATCATAAACATTTTACATACTAGTACCATAAAAATTCTTTCATCTTGGTAAAAAAAAGAGAGAGAGAGGAGAGAGAGAGAGTGTTTATCTCTGTTTTCTCAAAAAATACTTATAACACTTCCAGCGAAAGAGAGGGAGGGAGTTACCACTATGACACATTATTATTGTGTTGCAAAAGAGAGAGAGAGAGTTAGCCTTAATTAAAGTGACATGGATAGATTAGTATTGTATTTCTTTAAAATACTATCACATAATATGAATTTTGTAATTACAGTTATTATCATTATTATTATTATTATTATTATTATTATCATTATTTGAAAGTATTAAAAACATATAGTACAAGTACTATAAAAAAAATCTCGAGTCTCAGTAAATGTGAGAGAGAGAGAGAGAGAGAGAGAGAGAGAGAGAGAGAGAGAGAGAGAGAGAGAGTAGAGAGAGGAGAGAGAGAGAGAGAGAGAGGAGAGAGAGAGAGGGGGGGGGGAAATTTCATGAGCATTTGATGGCAACAGCACAACAGCTCCTTCCCCTCCTGTCACTTAACTTGATATGTATGACAGTTTTAGTAGAAAGAAGACTGGGATTTCCTTCATTCTTCCATAATTTTTTAAATTTATAACCTAAAATCTTACTATTCACTATGTTATTTTCTTTAATGAATTGATATTATTGCTGTATAAATTAATATTAATATTTGAAAATTGTAAATCATTTATTTATCATACAAAAAAAACACATCTTTGTAGTAGAGAGAGAGAGAGAGAGAGAGAATTATTATTTTTATTATGTGATATCATTTAAACTTATTTTAAACGTTACTAAAATACAGTACTTAATCAAAACTTAATATTTGAAAATTAGTAAATCATTTTTGTATCATAAAAATGTATTTAGTCATGAAATAAACATAAAAATACACTAATTAATGATTATTTTCGTTCGGAAAATTCCGCGAATGGGCGAGTCCGTCTGCGAATAATTTCTAGATAGGTTCCAAAGAAAAATCCGAGAATGTGTGAGTCCGCGAATCCGGAGAACGCGAATACGGGGGGACCACTGTAGTTCCTTTTTGCTATTCATTAGGCACGCTTGCCTCCCTCTTATGAATTTGGTCCAGAGGTCTGACCACTGATCCTGCGGTGCACACCCCGATCAGCTGGGCAGAGGCTAGGATCTCTCCCTCTGCTCTTACGACCAGGGATGGAATCAAGGTTGGACGAACACTAGTCTGTTCATAAGACTCAGATCCCACCCACCAATAAGTGAGTCTTCCTATTGTTAAAGGACCGATGGTTTGTATTACGTATCGGAACAAATCACAATTTGTCGAAAATTGTATTTTTCCTAACTATACAAACCTGAGGTCCTTTACACATAGTCCCACCTCATGCCACCCCTCACTGTTTTTCCTGGGCCTAAAGCAAAGTGATTCTTCACCTCTCAGTCGTGCGGGACCACCTACTGTTGGACAAGCAGTTAACTACCGAACCTCCTTGTTCAAAGCTTTACCGGTTCCAGCTGCCGCTGATTACATTCCTATTGTTAAAGGACCTCAGGTTTGTATAGTTAGGAAAAATACAATTTTTGACAAATTGTGATTTTGGAGCATTTGAAAGTCAACAAGTGTTAGGATGTCGAGTAATTTTTGTGCCTGCCATGTGATTACTTTTTACCCTTAATATGTTGCCCAGATTTCCATATTCCTAATAATAATGTTTATTTACTATGCATGTAATGTTTTGAGGAGTATAGTATTTTATTTTTACTTTTAACTCATATTTATTTTGTGTTGCAATGACTGTTGACTAGTTAATGAGTGGTATGCTAATTATTTGTAATCAAGGTAGCCTAACTAACTTGTTCACATATGATTATATGTTTTTTAATTTCTAATTCATAGTTGTTGCATTCTTTAAACTTTCTTGCTCGGGGCTGTTTTTTATTTTGGGCTCCTTTTTAAACCATTAGATTGCATAGGCATAATTTCTAGCTGCATAGGATAATTTCTAAGAGACCCTAGGCTTGGGATCCGGATAAAGCGCAGATGAAAGCAAGGAATCATTCCCAACTCAGGATGTCTTAACAAAGAGGGGCGGCTAGAGGTGGGCAGTATAATGTTAAGGCCTCAGGTTTGTAACTATGAAAAATACAAATTGTCTTAGAAAATTTGTCATTCGTTCATACTCAAACAAACCTTCGGTCTTAACAATAGGATAGACTCATACTTGGAAGGAAGTACAAGACATCCTAAACTGGCTTGGGGCCTACCCACCAGTCCAGCCCCTGAAGAAATGACTTCTGGAGAGGAACTGAAGCCTGTTGGGAAGCTAGATAAATTGATATCCTATTGTTAAGACCGAAAGTTTGTAGCTATGAAAAAGACAAATTGTCTTAGAAATTTGTCATTTCATTGAGTAACTGGCTTTCTTTCTCTGCATTCTTGCAATTTTATTTTGTTCTTTCATTTAACATTTTGTTTGTAATGATGGTTAAATCTGAAGAAGTTCATGACAGGTTTGCTTTTTTTTCCAATTTGAAAGACTCCTTTCTTATGCAACCCAAGTGTTTTACCTTACACATAAAAGAGTTCATGACCTGTACTCCCTTACTTCTGGGCTGGATCTTGCAGTTATAAGCAAACTAAGTATTCAGCACTTATTTCCTTCAATAATAGCAATTCAGGCACGTGTTGTATTTTTATAACAATTATTTTCCCATTAATCATATAATTCCAGAAATCTGAATATTCCTAATGATAAGTGGGGTTGTTAGCCCACCATGTCTATCAGAAAAAGATTGGTAAACCTGGAAGCATTACAGGACTTTAGAATAGGTAAATATATGATTGATGGGTTCTATGGTAAAGCTAATAAAATACTTTGTGTTTTATAAGTGATTGGTACCATGCACATACTGGCCTTTTGATTTAATTAATTAGCATTGAATGCTTTTCTTTGCTATAACACAAGTACAGTAATGTTCTAAGACTCAACTTTAAAAAATAAAACCTTGAAAAAAATTACTTTGATTCCTTGTGATCTCGAGCAAACTACCCCAAATTATTACTGATATGTAGTTTGATATTTCTATATATTTTCTGTCTTTAATTGTATATATATTATTTTTTTTTTAATTTAAAGAAAAACCAAAATAATTTAAATGTACCTGATGGGTGATGATGTGTTTGAATATGTGGCCTACTGCAAGAATTGGTTACAAGTGCCCTGAACTCTTTTACTCTTTCTAAATCATCCAATAAGGACCAACTAAATCAGGATATTCCCCCTGTAATCTTGGCAAAGCATTCAGCATTGGGATCCATCTCTTTAAACAGCCCAATTATTATTATTTTTATTAACAGCTCAAGCAAAGTCTTTTTCATTTTATGAAAAGGCCTGCTGCATCTTGTCGATGTTGAAGCTTCATGGTTCTGGATCTTGCTTCTTTTGAGGAGCTGCTGCTTGTGAAGCTCCACCAACTTTTGTCAGTGGCTGCTCATCTTCCTCAAATAACATTGACAAAATACTTTTCCTTCAAGTCTGTTTGCTGTACATTGCGTAACATCACCAAGGCTTCGTTCATATCCACTTCAGCAAAGCCCACAAAATCACGAACAAATTAAAGGCACAGCTTCCAAATGCCATGTAGTTAAGGTTGAAAGTTATTTACAAGAGCTGTACATATATTGAGGACTGCCTTGTGGATGTATCCCTTCCAAAAGTCACAAATGAATATGACAAATTTTAAAAGTAATTTGTGTTTTTCCCTAACATACAAACCTGAGGTCCTTACATATGGATTAACTTTCAGTGAACTGGAAAACCAGCCATTAAACTGTTGCATGGTGGTTATGAAGATAGATACTGATGGTAGGGGTGTGAGCACTACCCACCAAATCGGTGTGCGTTCAATTCTATGCAGTTTACTTTTTGCCCCGGTTAAAAGAATGAGGGGTGGTAATAGGTCATTTGTTCCTAACCAAATACGTATAAATTCTCGGTCTTTAGGTATGGGAGACTTACTTTTAGAGGGAGGATTATAAGTACATAAATCTCAGAAATGATTGGTAGTTTGTCTCCCCTGGTACTCTCCTCCGGGTTATGAAAGAGCAAAGGAAGGGGACTGTATACCTCGTGATCTATTGAGCAAGAGAGATGTTCAGTCGCCAAACTTCTGAGGAATTGTGAATTAAAGGAATGTAAATATCCTAGATTCGAAAAGGTTTGGACGAATCCAGTGTAGGAGACTATAAAGCTAAGAATAACCAAGTGGGTTGTTCATATTTAGCCTCTCTCCCCTTGCTAGAGAGAAGGAAGGATTTGCATCTACTAATCCAAATGGATACACAGTCATCTAGAGAGATACCTGCATGCACGCTAGTCCAGCTGTGACGGTTCGTTAACTGTTCCTCTGTCCACTGGAATAGAAAGGAAGCCCCACACACACACACACTCCTCCTTGCGAGCTGCACCCCTTAAATTACATTACTTATTGGGCATCTACCATAGGACTCAAAGAAAAGGTGTCCAAGTAGCTATGGGCAACATCTCAAGGTAAAAGGTGTTGAATATGATCTGCACGATTATATCCCATTCTAGTACTAAACCAACAGTTACATCCTGAATGCAGTGGATAAACCGATGCCCCTGGCCTCAAAAGATATGGCTCAAGTAAATCTTAGTTTAACCAGACCACTGAGCTGATTAACAGCTCTCTTAGGGTTGGCCTGAAGGATTAAATATTTTTATGTGGCCAGGAAACATTTGGTTGTCAAGTAATGGGACCTACAGCTTATTGTGCGATCCAAACCACATTATACAAGAAATTAATTTCTAATCACCAAAACAATTCCTCTGGTTCCCACGCTGGCAGATATTTAGCCCATTTGAGGAACCGTCCTGGGGGGCCACATGGGCAGGGGCCTCCCTCGGTGAAGGGGGCGAAGGAGAACGCTGCCGCCTCTGGCGGGAGTTGTCCCGGCACCTGTCACTCCCTCTACGATCCCTGTTACGACGAGGAGAGCAGGAATAGCCGCTCGAGGACGAGGAGTAGCTGCGCTTCCCACCTCTCCCATGACGACGTCTCTTCTTGGAGGAGCGTTTTCCCTCCTATGGGAGGATCTCTCCTCGAGGAGAACTCGAAGAACTC
>NC_087203.1:44390894-44418507 GCF_015104395.2 Macrobrachium nipponense
ACGGAAGTGGCAACCATGAGAGCCACGATCCTTAGCATGGAAAGAAGATTCGTTCGTTGCAAGGTAAAGAGTAGTGAAGGTGAATTGTGCAGTGACCCCAGTGCAGTGGAGGGTGCGTCTGATCGGCTCCTTAATGCTTCCAGGCCTAGACCTCTTCCAGACTCCCAGTCCCAGTGGAGGAGGAAAGTCAACAGCCGCAGGAAGGTAGGGAGAACTCCCACCGATCAGGCGTCCCCTCGGTAGATCCTGATGTTCGTACCCAGGCTGCCCTTGTTCGCGCGAAGAAGAAGGAGGTATTGCGCCAATGCTTTCTCTTCTTCTTCCTCACCTTCGCCTAGAAGAGGATGGGAGCGCCTCGGATTCTTCGCGACCGCTGAAGAGAGCCTGGAAGGCTCCTGGCGCCTTTCCTTCCAGACCCGGAAGTTTTTCCAGAAGAGACGGAAGTAGAGATCAAGAAACCCAGGATGGAGCAGAGTTCTCGCCTCATAGTAGGCTTCGAGCCTCTTCTCCGGTGGAGGATTTTACAGATCTCCAGCTCGAATTCTTGCTGGACTGCAAGCGCAGATTTGTTTCGGGCGCTGGCGGGCTCCTTGGCAGGAGGAATGCGTCGGAAAGACGTCTCTATCCCTGTCAAGAAGTCTAGGATTCCTTCGCCTGTGTTACCGTCTCAGTCAGAGTCGGTTCTCTCTCCTGTATCAGCGGATGGAAGGAGGCGCTCTTCCCTCGGCAGACGCTTGTCGTCTTCCAGGCGTCAATCGCCAAGAAGCTTTCTCCTGGTGACTACATCTCTCCAGTAGGAAGGATCTAGCGCCTAGTAGGCGTTCGTCTAAAGACAGGCGTACAGCCTCGTCTTCTCGCTCATTTCCGAAGATCCTTCATCTCCGGATAAGAGAGCCTACTCCTCTTTGATGGATTCGTCAAGAGACAGGATCTCGCCTTTTGTTAGGCGGCCTTGAGCCTAGTAGGCGCTACTCCCCAAGTAGACGCTCTCCCGCTCCCAAGCGTGGTGCGGAGGATAGGCGCTTTTCTCCTGATAGGCGCGGCTCTCCTTTTAGCCGCTCTGTTCAGGACAGGCGTGTAGAGCCTGAAAGATATGTCTCTTCTGGGAGACTACCTTTTGAAGAGACACACAAGTCTGGATCGAAGTTTGTGGAGCATGGTAGACCGCCGGTCACCTAGTAGGCGACCTTCTCCAGGGCTTCTCTCTCCTGTAAGTAGGCGCCAAGAGCCTAGTAGGCGTTCGCCTCATGGTAGGCGCAGCTCGCCTGGCAGCCGCTCTCCTTTGAACAGGCGCATGGATCCTGTGAAGCGCCTTGAGCATAGTAGGCTCTCCTCTCCTAGCAGGCGCTCCCTTTGGAAGCCCGGAATTCTAGAGTAGGATTAAGGATCAAAGAGCACGCACTCATCAGAGTAGGAAGGACTCATTCGAGAGGAGCTCTCCAGAAACTTTGGCTTCCCTGATAGGCGCCAGTCTGCTACTAGACACTCTCTGGACAGACGCACTTCTTTAGAGAAGGCTAACTGCCCTCGTAAAGAAGCGGAGGGTTTTTCAGTGGATGAAGTTGAACCTTCAGAAGAGGATTTGGTGAAGGACTCGTCAGTTTCGTCCTATAAGATCCTTACAGATCTCCTTCTTCAAGAGTTTGGAGACTCCCTTACTCCCGTCGCTCCTCCGTCTCCTCTCTCTTTATTCTCGACTTCGAAGAAGACGAAAGTTTGCCTCTTGTGTGAGGATGAAGCCAACCATCTCAATGAAGAAGGCTTTGAGAGGTTTTGGTGATTGGCTGCTTTCTAAGGAAGAGAAAGGGAAGACTGTGTTTTCTTTCCCTCCTTCCAAGCTTACGGGCAGACTGGGGGTTTTGGTACGAGTCTGGAGAACCCCTAGGCCTGGTCTTCCTTCATCGGCGGATGCGGACTTCTCTTCTCTGGTAGATGCAGCACGACGCTCGCTCTTTTGTCTGCTAAGACTACCTGGGCTATGAACGAGCTTGACCACCTGCTGAAGGGAATGTTTAGAGTCTTGGAAGTCTTCAACTTCCTTGACTGGTCTTTGGGGGTGTCTTGGCTAAGAAGACTCAGAACCCGGATGCTATTTCGCCAGAAGATCTCAACATGTCTCTAACGTGCATTGATAAAGCAGTTAGAGATGGATCGAGCGAAATAGCCTCCCTGTTTGGAGGGCAGGGATCCTAAGAAGAGATCAGTCTTCTGCTCTTTTCTGACTAAGTCTGTTTCGCATGCCCAAAGAGCCTCTCTTCTGTATTCGCAGCTCTCGCCTCTGCTATTTCCGAAGAAGATAATACAGGACATCTCAGGATCTATCTCTGCGAAGGCGACTCAGGACATGCTCGCGCAGTCCGCACGGAAGCCTAGGACTCCTTCCAGACAAAGACGAAGAAGGAGACTCCAGCTAGACAGGAGCCCTTTTCGAGGGGGCCCTCCTTCTAGAGCCTCTACCCTCCGAGAGGTAATAGTACCTTTCAAGAGAGGTAGATCCTTCTCACGCTCTGCCAGAGCTAAGAAGTAGGGAAGTAGTCCTCCAAACACCAGTAGGTGCCAGACTTCTAAGATTCTCGGAAGCCTGGGCAAAGAGAGGAGCGGACAACTGGTCCCTCTCGATTATCCGGAAAGGATCTATGATTCCCGTTTACGGAAAGACCACCGTTGACAACGACTCCGAGGGAGTTGGTGGCCAGGTACAGGGATCCCATCATGAGCCTTGCTTTAACACAAGCAGTGGAACAAATGTTCGAGAAGATGCTATAGAGCTAGTGAGCGACCCTTGCTCATCGGCCTTTTACACCGCCTTTTTCTAGTTCCAAAGCCTCAGGAGGATGGAGACCGGTTCTGGATGTAAGCGCCCTGAATTTCTTTGTAGAAAAGAGGAAGTTCGCCATGGAGACGACATCCTCAGTGTTGGCGGCCCTTCGGCCAGGGGACTGGATGGTGTCCCTAAGATCTTCAGGACGCTTACTTCCATGTGGCCTATCCATCCTTCTTCAAGGAAATACCTCAGGTTCATGATGGGAGGAAGGATATTCCAGTTCAGGGCTTTGTGCTTCGGCCTTTCAACAGCCTCTCATGGTCTTCACAGGCCTAATGAAAAATGTAGCAAGATGGCTACATTTGGAGGGAGTCAGAGTGTCCCTTTACTTGGACGACTGGCTAATCAGAGCCAAGTCGCAGAAAAGATGTTTGGAGGACCTACAAAAGACCCTTTTCATGGCAAGTTCTCTGGGACTTTTGGTTGAACTTTCAAAAAGTCTCAGTTGATCCCCAGTCAAGATCGTATCTATCTGGGGATTCGGATGGCTTCTCTGGATTTTTGGGCTTTTCCGTCTCCAGAAAGGATAGCCCGAGGGTCAGAGAAAGTCAAGCCTTCCTAGAGAAAGAAGTATGCACAGCGAGGGAGTGGATGAGTTTGTTGGGGACACTCTCCTCGTTGGAGCAATTCCTTTCTCTAGGAAGGTTGCACCTCAGACCTCTCCAGTTCTTTCTATATCGAAAACTGGAGGTGTCGTTCGCAAAACCTAGAGTTCTCCTTCGAGATCTCAAGGGAAATCAAGAAGGACCTCTCTTGGTGGGCCAACCCTCTCAGGTTTGTCAGAAGGGATGTCCCCTATTCACATTCCGAACCCCAACCAAGTGTTGTATTCCGACGCCTCGGAAACAGGTTGGGGAGCAACGCTCGGCTCAAGAGAAGTGTCAGGCACCTGAAGAAGGAACAGGTGACCTGGCACATCAACAAGAAGGAGCTGATGGCGGGGTTTGGCTAGCTTTGAAAGCTTTCGAGCCCCACGTCCTAGCTTCAGCAGTACAGATCAACTCGGACAACACCACGGCCCTGGCTTACATCAGGAAGCAGGGGGGGACTCACTCTTTCTCCCTGTACGAGACAGCAAAAGAACTTCTGCTTTGGGCAGAGCAAAGGAAGATTTGTCTCCATTACCAGGTTCGTACAGGGAGAAAAGAACGTCAGAGCAGACCTCCTAAGCAGGAAAGATCAAGTCCTGCCTGCAGAGTGGACTCTTCACGAGGATGTTTGCCAGGACCTATGGAAGCTTTGGGGCAAGCCTCATATAGACCTCTTCGCCACAGCCAAGAATGCGAGGATAGCCAACTACTGCTCTCCGATATCGGACCCGAGGGCAGTATCGATAGACGCGTCTTACTAGATTGGAAGGGTCTAGACATGTTATGCTTTTCCTCCATTCAAGATACTGGGAGAGACTCTAAAGAAATTTGCAGAATCGGAGGCAGCAAGGATGACGCTGGTAGCCCCCCCGTTCTGGCCCGCACAAGTATGGTTCACAGATTTGGTAACCTGGAAATGGTTAGTGATCTCCGAGAACATTACCACAGAGGATCGATCTGCTCAGACAACCCCACTTCGAGTAGGTATCACAAAAACCTCCCCGCTCTAGATCTGACTGGCTTCAGACTGTCAAAAGTTTGGTCAGAACGAGAGGCTTTTCTGCAAGAAGTTGCAACGGCTATCGCAGCAGCAAGAAGGCCTTCTACCCTTAGAGTCTACCAATCGAAGTGGGACGTCTTTCGGCGATGGTTTAGGAACCATCACTTTTCCTCTTCCAGTACCTCTGTGACCCAAATAGCAGACTTATTACTTTTCCTTAAGGAAGAAAGTGGATTGGCAGGTATCAACCATTAAAGGCTATCGTAGCATGCTATCTGCAGTGTTTAGGCACAGAAACTTAAACATAATTTTGCAGAAGATAAGGACCTTCATGATCTAATAAGATCGTTTGAAACATCCAAGAAGGTTTCTCCAGGGATTCCGAGTTGGAATCTGGGATGGTTTAGTGCTACGTTACCTGAGGTCCAATAAGTTCGAACCGCCTCAGTCTGCCTCGTTTAGAGACCTCACGAAGAAGACAATTTTTCTCATGGCATTGGCTTCCGCAAAGAGGGTTAGTGAACTCCATGCACTAGAAGGAAAGTGGGATTCAGAGGAGATGCAGCTATCTGTTCGTTCCTTCCTTCGTTCTTGGCTAAGAACGAGAACCCCTCAAATCCTTGGCCTAGGAGCTTTGCAGTCCAAGGCTTGTCTGCATTAGTAGGCGAGGAAGCAGAGAGGTCGCTTTGCCCAGTACGAAATTTTAAAGTTCTATCTACAGAGAAAGAAAAACTTAAGGGCAATGATGTCAACCTTTGGTGCTCTGTAAGAGATCCAAGGAGGACTCTTTCGAAGAATGCGCTTTCTTTCTTTATCAGAAGCCTGGTGAAAGAAGCGCATGCGATATGTGATGAAAGTCAATTCAAAGTTCTTAAGGTCAAAGCTCATGAGGTAAGAGCTATTGCCACGTCATTGACTTTTAACAAAAACATATCCTGAGTAATATTATGAAGGCAACATTCTGGCGTTGCAAATCAGTCTTTGCAAAACCCACTATCTGAGAGACATCAAAAATTACGTATTGGAAAAGTGCTTCGGTTAGGCCCGTACATATCGGCGGATTCGGTGCTAGGGCAGGGAGCTGAGACATATCCTTTGTAGTATATATTTTTTTTTCCTTTTTTTTCCCCTTGTTAGGTTGTAAGTTTTTGGTTGTTTGAAAGAACATGCGGGTAGGCATGTTTTTTATTTCGTAGTCTACAATGATTAGATTGGTTAGGTGATCGGTTTATGTTTGAGCTCCTTGCAATGATAGTGGTTAGGTTCTGTCATATAAGTGGGCGAATCCCGTTGACAGATCCTGCTCGGATTCTATCAAGTAAGCGGATAACCAAATCCCTTTGATAGACCCAAAGAGTCTGTCAGCTGTAGGTCACGCCCTCGCTGAAGCTCTTAAGGCAACGCAGACTCATAGACAGTAACTACGAAGTCTTCTGCCTAAAACAGGTAAGAAACCCAAGGTTGTATTTACATCCTACAACTAGTGTTGTTTTCCCCTTTTTTCCATATTTATATTGCTGTCTCTTTCCCTCCACCAAGGGTGTCAATCAGCTAAGTATATATCTGACAGGAAAGTTCATGTACAAAAATGTTATTGTTAGTATAACAATAAGGTTTTGTACATACTTACCTGGCAGATATATATGATTGATGGCCCGCCCAGCCTCCCCTCAGGAGACAGGTTGGAAGGAAAAATCTGGCTGGAAAGGGAGATTGGTTCTTACAGCCGCCACCCAGCGGCTGGTAAGGTAGATCACCTGACTACCTGTCGCGTGCCGCGAGTTTTGAATTCTGTCGTGACGTCAGAGACGTATAGCTAAGTATATCTGCCAGGTAAGTATGTACAAACCTTATTGTATACTAACAATAACATTTTTCATAATTTACACTGAATTTCTATGTACTTTCTTGATGGGCATTTTGTGTGTCCGTAAGCATCAAAGTTGATGAAGTATTCACTTTTTATTAATAGTATTACATGATATTTTAATTTAGAGGACACTTTGAAGAACTGACTTAACTTGCATATTGTATGAATATTAACTATTTTGGAACCAGTAAGCTACTTTTGATATTGTTTACCCCCAAAATATTTTGTTTTATAGAACCAAGGGAAAGATGTAAGCTTGTTCTTTTGCGGGGACTTCAATAGCACACCAGAAGTGGTATAATCGTTTCATGACTACACAGCTCATTGACTCAGAGGATGTTGATTGGAGTAGCTGTAAGTTTTATCATAATACAATATTGTGCTTGTATTGTATTGTTGTATCTAAGAGCTTGCTTATGTTGGAAAAAAAAAATATTTGTGAATGCCTTCAAGTGTGGTGAAATAGTCTTTTCCAGCTGTTTTTTTTCAATGCTCTTTTCATTTCTAGAGATAAAGCCTTAAAAATAGAATTAAAGGAAGGTTTTAGTTGTAGGTAAGACCTTGTACTGTATTCTTGAACAAAAGAATAGTATTTTATAAATGTTGCTTCAGTTAGACAGTCCAAAAAGGGCTGTTTTGATAATGCAATATTTTAAATTTTGGAAAATGAAATAAGTACCTTACTTTACACATTATAAACATAAGAATACGTAAATTAATTTTTTTTTTTTTTTTTTTAGGTCCAGAGGAATGTATTAAAGGTGTTGAAATTTACCATAACTATGAAATGGAAAGTGCTTGTGGCTTACCACCTTATACAAATTATACTGTTGGATTCTATGGTTGTTTGGACTATATTTTTTATCAAACAGATAAATTCATTGTCAAGAAGGTAAGCATTTAACTACAAAACAGTCATTTACATGAATCTTAGAAACTTTAATCCTGAATGAAAAAATTCTCTGGTGCCTGGTTGATTGTACTGCTCATGCACCTCATAGATTCTTGTTTCAGGCAAGATAGAGCCTCACTTCTTGTGTCCAGCATGTTGACAACAAACTTCATTTACATTGTCTTTTTCATGCTCACATCTATAACAAAATAAGGGATTGTATGTCAAGCACCCTTTTGCAGCATAAACTTTGTTTGTTTAGCCAGTTTGATGCCTTCAGTCCTCCTTCATCGTTTGATTTTCATTTGTTCCGATACGTAATACAAACCATCGGTCCTTTAACAATAGGAATGTAATCAGTGGTAGCTGGAACCGGTCGTAAGCTTCCAACAAGGAGGTTCGGTAGTTAACTGCTTGTCCGACAGTCGGTGGTCACGCATGACTGAGAGGTAAAGAATCACTTTGCTTTCGGCCGCGCTGGGTGCTAGACGTGTTGTTCGCTGCTCTGCCCGCTTCTGTCATATGCTTTGGAGATACTACTTCATCGTTATGAAGATATTATCATTTTTTTCTTATACTATGTGCTTGTGTGAAATAATGTGAGTACTTGGTCATTTTGTTGTTATTGATTACTCGTGGAAATGGATTCCCGCGAGCCGGAAAGACCCCCCCGCCCTCCGTCAGTCGCAGATTGTGCCTTGGTGTGGAGGGCCGTAAGTGTGGGGCCTTTCGTTCCCCTTTTGAGGTGGATCCTCATGAATTTTTGTACCGGTGTCGAGGGCGTGAGTGCACTCGCACCGAGCCTTATGATGTATGTGTAATTTGGTCAGAGGAGCATGGGAGCGTTACGAGGGAAGGAAGAAGCCACGTAAGCCGACCAAGGAGTTATCGGAAGGTTCTCCAGTTACTCCTTTGGTCACGGACACGTCTTCTTCTTTACGCCCTCCGTCACAGCTCCCATGTATGGCTCCTTCCCCTTCGGGGGGTGTATCTTGGCTCCTTCTCTCCTCTCTCTCTCTCTCATCTCTTCTCTCTCTCTCTCTATCTCTCTCTCTCCCCCCCACTAACCCTACCACTTGCTTCCTCAGGTATGCCTGCCGCGGGGGACGATCTCGGCCAGGTTTGGTACTCGGCTGGTGGGGCTCCCAGGGAGGGCACCGAGCGTTCAGGGGATGGGGCTGCTGAGTCATCTTTGCGAGGTGGTCCAGGCCGGTAACCCATGGACCTGTGACCATTAAGACTACTACGGTGTCTACGGCAGCACGTATCGATGGTGACCCCAACAGCTGCTGTGCAGGCACCGCTGTTGGGTGTGCAGAGTAGGGTCGTTACGCCGCCGCCTAGTTTTGCCGCTCTTGCTCCAGCCCCTGATTTCCGGTGTCCCAAGAGCTTGCCGTTGGATCTGCCGCTAGTGCCTAGGATGCCGCTGGTTCCTGTACCGCCTCCTGTTCCTGTGTTTGCCGCTCCCGTACTAGTTCCTGCCGCCGTCGTTCCTGCCCGTGGTGTTGCTGCCCACACCCCAGGTCCCTCCGGACAGGTGCAGCCGGGCCCTGTTGCTTCGGCAGCTGCCCCGGCTCCGTCCTGGATGGAGGACCTGACGGTGGTCCTGAGGAAGCTGATGAAGAAGAAGAGGAAGAAGAGGAAGGTGTCGTCGTCGTCTTCTTCATCTTCTTTGTCGTCGTCTGCTGCTGCTTCTTCCCCTTCGACTTCCAAGGCCCCATAGCCGAGGAAGGGTCCGTCCCACTCCGGTGGGACGGTTGGCGCTTCCGCTGGTCCTTCGGGAACGGGGCCTGTCTCTCCTTCCGCAAGGAAGAAGACGACGGGGAACGGAGGGGTACCAGCTAATACCGGTACCTCCTCGCCTGGCGCCAGGAATCGTCTCGGCCTCTCGTTCGCGAGAGGTACCGAGTGTATGGTCGCCCACGGGTGACCATGCAGCCAGGGTCCAGGCAGTCGAGCCTGCTCGCCGCCAGGACCCAGGCATGGAGCGGAAGACTAGAGGGAGTCTCCCAGGTGACTCCCACCAGGCCGGCGATTGCGCTCGTAGCGATTTGCGTACCCAAGGTTGACGCGACGGTACCGTCCGGATTGTTCGCGGGCTGAGGCGTGGAAGAGGTCCCCACGGTTGCCAGGACCAGCCTCGGCTGGTCCAGGCACCTTGGGGCACCGTGAGGACAGGCCTCACTCCCACCACAACAGTGGACTCTACCGGTCTCCTGAACGCCCTTCGGGACCGTCGCCGTGGTTCTCGGTCCAGCGGTTCTCCCCAGGGGAGCCGCATGACCAGGCCTGCAGCTCGATCGCCACCGCAGGTTGGTGATTGCCTGCAGCCCCCCAAGCACACCAGTTCTGCTGGTGGGCGAGGGGGAGCATCATTCCTCTCCTATCTCTTCAACTTCCTTGGGCTACACTGGGAAGAGCGAGGCGATCAGGAGTGATCGTGAGGAGTGCGCGATACACCGGGAAGAGCGAGGCGATCAGGAGTACGCTTCTCGCGGTCCCTCTACGAGGGCCTACGAACCTGGCATGGTCCTAGGACCAACCAGTTTCATACGCACAGTGGATGGGAGGAGACCATGAGGGTTCTGTTGTGTTCCTCCTGTGGAAGGAGGAGGGTCTCGGGAGGCTTTCTCTTTGGATGGGCTTGACGGTCCATCTCCGCAGGACACAGTTACTCCTGAGATTCAGAGGTCGTTTGCAGAGGTTATTGCACTGATTCGTCAGCACAATGACCTCAGGGATGGATCGGCGCTTCCACCCTCCGAGCCTACATCTAGGCTGGAGTCGTTCTGGAGTCCTAAGAAGGAACCCAGGACGACGGTGGGTCTGCCTCGATCAGCCATGGCCGACAGTGTGCTAGGCCAGGTGGACTCTCTCGTCTCCGGACAAGAGGGTTCTCTTCGGTCCGGCAGGTCGTTCCAATCCCCTTCCCCCACCTCTACTGCGACAGAGGTGATTCTACGTGCCAACGGACTTCCCTCTGCCGCCCAAACAGGTTAACTCGGAGCTGGCTAGGCTAACTCCGGGGGTGTCTCTCCAACACCTGCTGTCATAGAACCTCTTGTTCTCGCAGCAAGAGGTACTTGCATTGGAATCGACTGCCATGGCAGCATTCCATGCAGTCTCCTGGCTAGACCTGTGGTCCCTCACAGTGTCTAAGGTCGCGGCCTCCTCGGGAAATATCATTCCTGAAGTGGACCTGGCTTTTGGGAGACTGTGCCAGTCTGGAGGTAGGCGATTTCCTACTTGCCCACCAGACGGACAACCTGTGGGCCAACCTGGTTGTGAGGCGTAAGGAGTGATTGTAACCAGCCCTCCTTCTTCCGAGGAGGAGCTGGGAAGAAGTTGAAGAGAGGAGGGAAACGCTAGGGATGGCGTTCCCCCTCACCTGCTGCCGGAAGTGGGGGGATGCCTGGCGAGCCATTGGGCAACTTGGCAGCGCTACGGAGCAGAGACCTGGATAGTGGATGTCCTTCGGGAGGGATATATACTACCGTTCCAGTCTCGGCCACCCCTCACCTCCAACCCGGTCCATCTTCAGACGTACGGTACGTTCCCGGTACTGCCAGGGACGTGGCCCTTCGGCAGGAAGTAGAAGCCATGCTGAGCAAACGAGCTGTGGTGATCATATGGGATCAGTCACCTTGCTTCTACAGTCTACTTTTCCTGGTGGAGAAGTCCTCTGGGGGCTGGCGCCCGGTGATAGATCTCTCTCCCTTGAACAGATTCGTTTGCCAGACTCGGTTCACGATGGAAATGACACGTTCAGTGCTCGAGTCCATCAGGGAGAACGACTTGATGCTTTCTGTGGACCTGAAGGATGCGTATTTCCAGATACCCATTCATCAGTCCTCCAGGAAGTACCTCCGCTTCATCCTTGACGGGACAGTGTACCAGTTCAGGGCACTTTGTTTCTGTCTCTCAACCGCCCCACAGGTGTTCACGCGAGTGTTCACTCTGGTGTTGGCTTGGGCTCATTTGGTAGGGATACGTCTTTTGAGGTATCTCGACGATTGGTTGGTCCTGGCGAGCTCCCGCTCGCAGTTGCTACAGGACAGAGATCGACTCCTTGAGTTTTGCCGCGATCTGGGGATAGTGGTGAATTTCGAGAAGTCGGATCTCGAGCCCAAGCAGAGGATGAAGTACCTGGCATGCTGATCGATATGGTAGCAGGGCGAGTCTTTCCCGCAGACTCACGGATCAGCAGGTTCAGGGAGCAGCCGGACATTTCCTGTCCCTACAGGAGCAGCCAGGCTCAACAGTGGCAGGTCGTGATTGGTCACCTGTCGTCTCTCGAGAAGTTAGTCCCTCATGGGCGTCTTCACCTGCGGTCTTCTCAGTGGAGGCTAAAGGAGAGTTGGTCACAGGCAAGAGACCCCCCAGTAATTTCCCGTGTCTCTCACGGAGGAGGTGAGGCAGTACCTAGCCTGGTGGCTGGACGGCGACGGGAACCTCGTAAGAGGAGTGCCTCTTCGTACTCCCCCCGGAGATGTTGCTGTTTTCAGACGCGTCGACCGAGGGATGGGGCCGCACACCTGGAGGAGTTGCTGGCTGTGGGTGTGTGTGGGATCATCACGACAAGCACCTTCACATCAACGTCCTGGAGCTCAAGGCAGCATTTCTCGCTCTCCAAGAGTTCCAGGACCGTCTGATGGGACACTCAGTGGTGTTGATGAGCGACAACACCACGGTAGTGGCGTATGTCAACAAACGGGGGCCTAGTGTCCCTCCCGTTGCATCAGTTAACGTTGCAGGTGCATGAGTGGGCCGTGGCTTACTCTGTAGAGCTGTCAGCTCGCTACATTCCAGGCAAGAGGAATGTAGTGGCAGACAAGCTCAGCCGTCGGAATCAGGTGATAGGAACTGAGTGGTTCCTTCACCTAGAAGTGGCGTAAAGGCTCTTCAACCTGTGGGGGCGTCCAGTCGTGGATCTGTTCACCACCCGGCACAACAGAAAAACTCCAGGTTTTTTACTCAGTTGTGCCGGACCCATGGGCAGCTGTAGAGGACGCTCTTCAACACCCGTGGGAGAACCTCTTCGTCTATGCCTTTCCCCCGTTCTGTCTGATTCGCAAGGTGATCAGCAGGGTGCTGGTCACCGCGAATCTTCGGATGATTCTGGTGGCGCCCAAATGGCCTCAGGCTGTTTGGTATCCGGACCTGCTGGCTCTGCACGCCGAAGCACTGAGAGATTCCCCCTTGGCACAACCTCCTGTGCCAGCTACACGTGGAATGGTACCACCGGTCGGTTCGGTCCCTGTTTCTTCACGGCTGGCTGTTATCCACCATCTCTTGCGAAAGAGAGGCTTTTCTCGCCTAGCAGCAACAGAGATGGCTGGATACGTCAGGCAGTCCTCTGCAGCTGTATACCAGGGAAAGTGGCCGTCTTTCTGGTGGTTGGTCGTGGACAGGGTCTCTTTCCTCTCAGAGCACTCTTCAAGCAGTAGCGGATTTCCTCGTCTTCCTTCGCCGAGAGAAGCTCCTCTCTGTCTCCGCAGTTAAAGGCTACAGAGCCGCCCTGGCCCTAGTCTTAAACTGTGGGGAGTGGATATCTCTAACTCGTTCAAGATCTCCCTTCTAATGAGAGTTCAAGAGGTCTTGCCCACCCAGAACTCAGGCCCCCGTGGTGGGATGTGACTCTCGTCCTTAGGAGTTTGACTCGAAGACCCTTCGAGCCACTCCGAGAGTCGTCAGACAGGGATCTGACCCTCAAGACCCTCTTCTTGCTGGCCCTGGCATCGGCGAAGAGAGTAGGGGAACTTAATGGTCTTTCTTTCGATGTTAAACATACGAGGGGATGGGGATCTGTGACGCTCGATTTCGTCCCGGACTTCGTAGTAAAGACTCAGAATCCCTGACGACTGGTTTGAGTCATTCACAATCCCCTCCCTGAAGGACTTCACCAACAATGATGCGGATGAGATGCTGCTTTGTCCTGTGAGGGCGCTACGGCGCTATCTGAAGAGAACTCGGCACCTCAGGCCTGAGTGTCAAAGCCTCTTCGTTAGCACCGGGGTTACCAAGAAGGAGGTGTCCAAGAACACTCTTTCGTTCTGGCTTCGTGAGGTAATCAGGAGGCCGTACGCTGCGGATAGGAGTGACGACACCTGTACCCCTCGTCCGAGAGCCTACAAAGTCAGGTATTGGTCCAACCCTTGCGGGGTTCCGCAAGAACTTCTCCGTGGCCCAGGTGCTGAAGGCAGGGTTTTGGGGCCAACCAGGACCACCTTCACATCTTTTTATCTTCGGGATATCGCCTACAGGTCCTTGGATACCTTCTCCTTCCATGGACCCTTGGTGGCTGCTCAACAAGTTGTGTAGCTTACCACCACGTCGCGCGGACAGAACAGCATCGCATCCTTGTGTGACTGCTTGAATGGACGAGTGAAAGAGAGTGTGACTGGCCGCGGTCGTCACTACACTGGACACGAGGCAGATGCAGGTAAGCTACGCTACTGAGCTCCGTCCTATCCCTTTCAGTAGGGATAGGAGCGGTTATCCACCACTGCCCTAACAAGTGGCGTGGTTGGTATGGTATTAGCTTCCCACCTCGGTGGTCGCGGGTTCGATTCTCAGCCATTCCATTGAGGAGTGAGAGATGTGTATTTCTGGTGATAGGAGTTCACTCTCGACGTGGTTCAAAAGTCACGTAAAGCCGTTGGTCCCGTTGCTGAATAACCACTGGTTCCATGCAACGTAAAAGCACCATACAAACAAACCTAACAAGGGGGGTGATTGGATTGCCAACAAGAGACAAACCCTTAATTCATATTGGCTCTTGAAGTAGGAACTACAGTGGTCCCCCCCATATTCGCGGGGGATGCGTACCAGAACCCCCCGCGAATAGTTAGAATCCGCGAATGTTTGGAACCCCCCACTAAAAGTGCTCATAAACTCCTATCCTGAACATGCAAACACCAAAGTATCCCTAAAAAGACCATCCTTCATCAAATATACATAAATTATCCTATTATGGTTTATATTAATCTTTGAAATATTATTACTGTTTTAAAGTAAATCTTACATTTTATGGTTATACATAAATACATACTATGTACGTACTGCATGACTTAGTTACGTATGTGAAAATAATTCAGTCCCCCATTAGTATTCAGTCATGCACATTTTCTTTCATACTGTTACTATTTGAGACATCATTTTCTTTTTACAAAGAAAGCAATTGTATGTGAAATCACAAATACCAAATGTCTACTTAAAGTATTATCCTACATCAAATATACCATTGAATTGGTATTATTAATATCATTTTTAAAGTCATCTTAAACATTTTACCATTAGAAAAATATATAAACAGCCAATAGCAGAGAGAGAGAGAGAGAGAGAGAGTGAGAGATGAGAGAGAGACGAGAGAGATGAGAGAGAGAGAGAATAACTCCTTACGGGGTTTCAATAGATTGAAATGAACGTCTGTAGGCAACTTTTTCCCCTCCCATAAATACATATATTTCTCCAGAGAAGAGAGAAAGAGAGGACTGTGCAATTATGTTTGTCTGTCTATCAATTCTTTTGCTGAGAGCGAGAGAGATAAAAGGAAGAAATAGAAACACCAAATGTATGACAAGTATCTTGTGGAGAGAGAGAGAGAGAGAGAGAGAGAGAGAGAGAGAGAGAGAGAGAGAGAGAGAGAGAGTTGTCCTTACAGTATTTAAAAGAGAAATGGAATGATTATGTATTTAAAATACTCAGATAATAAGTTTTAATGATAAACTTATTACATACATGTCCATGAAAAATGGTCTCATCTCAGAAGAGAGAGAGAGATTACATAAAACCATTAAATTTGTTGACCATTGTATGGCATTGTTTACTTTCCCCAGCTCCGAGCGTTCACTGGAGTTATGAGGTAGGGAAATTGATACAGAAAAAGACGAGGGGAAGAATTTTCATTTGAAATTAGTTTATTGTATTATTACTACTTCTAATATTATTATTATTATTATTATTATTATTATTATTATTATTATTATTATTATTATTATTATTTGAAATAAAATAAACACGTGCATTTACCATAAAAATTCTCTCATCTCAGTAAGAAAAGAGGGGTTGGGGTCCTTACAAGTGCAAAATGGAAAAGGTAATTTTCATTTCTTTAAAATACTACCATTATGAATTTTGTAGATTACAGTTTTATTATTATTGTTATTATTATTAATAACTGAAATTATCAATAAACATTTTACATACTAGTACCATAAAAATTCTTTCATCTTGGTAAAAAGAGAGAGAGAGAGAGAGAGAGAGTGTTTATCTCTGTTTTCTCAAAAAATACTTATAACACTTCCAGCGAAAGAGAGGGAGGGAGTTACCACTATGACACATTATTATTGTGTGGCAAAAGAGAGAGAGAGAGAGTTAGCCTTAATTAAAAGTGACATGGATAGATTAGTATTGTATTTCTTTAAAATACTATCACATAATATGAATTTTGTAATTATAGTTATTATCATTATTATTATTATTAATTATTATTATTATCATTATCATTATTTGAAAGTATTAAAAACATATAGTACAAGTACTATAAAAAAAAATCTCGAGTCTCAGTAAATGAGAGAGAATGAGAGAGAGAGAGAGAGAGAGAGAGAGAGAGAGAGAGAGAGAGAGGGGGGGGGGGGAAATTTCATGAGCATTTGATGGCAACAGCACAACAGCTCCTTCCCCCTCCTGTCACTTAACTTGAAATGTATGACAGTTTTAGTAGAAAGAAGACTGGGATTTCCTTCATTCTTCCATAATTTTTTTAAATTTTTTAAATAACCTTATAACCTTAAATTCACTTACTAATTACTATGTTATTTTCTTTAATGAATTGACATTATTGCTGTATAAATAAATTTATTAATATTTGAAAATTGTAAATCATTTATTTATCATCAAAAAAAACATCTTTGTAGTAGAGGAGAGAGAGAAAATTATTATTTTTGTTATGTGATATCATTTAAACTTATTAAACTTGCTAATACAGTATTAATCAAAATTAATATTTGAAAATTAGTAAATCATTTTTGTATCATAAAAATGTATTTAGTCATGAAAATAAACATAAAAATACACTAATTAGTGATTATTTTCGTCGGAAAATTCCGCGAATGGGCGAGTCCGTCCGCGAATAATTTCTAGATAGGTTCCAAAGAAAAATCCGAGAATGTGTGAGTCCGCGAATCCGGAGAACGCGAATACGGGGGGACCACTGTAGTTCCTTTTTGCTATTCATTAGGCACGCTTGCCTCCCTCTTATGAATTTGGTCCAGAGGTCTGACCACTGATCCTGCGGTGCACACCCCGATCAGCTGGGCAGAGGCTAGGATCTCTCCCTCTGCTCTTACGACCAGGGATGGAATCAAGGTCGGACGAACACTAGTCTGTTCATAAGACTCAGATCCCACCCACCAATAAGTGAGTCTTCCTATTGTTAAAGGACCGGTGGTTTGTATTACGTATCGGAACAAATCACAATTTGTCGAAAATTGTATTTTTCCTAACTATACAAACCTGAGGTCCTTTACACATAGTCCCACCTCATGCCACCCCTCACTCTGTTTCCTTGGCCTAAAGCAAAGTGATTCTTCACCTCTCAGTCGTGCGGGACCACCTACTGTTGGACAAGCAGTTAACTACCGAACCTCCTTGTTCGATGCTTACGACCGGTTCCAGCTGCCGCTGATTACATTCCTATTGTTAAAGGACCTCAGGTTTGTATAGTTAGGAAAAATACAATTTTTGACAAATTGTGATTTTGGAGCATTTGAAAGTCAACAAGTGTTAGGATGTCTAGTAATTTTTGTGCCTGCCATGTGATTACTTTTTACCCTTAATATGTTGCCCAGATTTCCATATTCCTAATAATAATGTTTATTTACTATGCATGTAATGTTTTGAGGAGTAAGTATAGTATTTTATTTTTACTTTTAACTCATATTTATTTTGTGTTGCAATGACTGTTGACTAGTTAATGAGTGGTATGCTAATTATTTGTAATTAAGGTAGCCTTTGTCAGGCATATGACTTAACCTAACTAACTTGTTCACATATGATTATATGTTTTTTAATTTCTAATTCATAGTTGTTGCATTCTTTAACTTTCTGCTGGGCTGTTTTTATTTTGGGCTCTTTAACCATTAGATTGCATAGGATAATTTCTAGCGCCTAGCTGGATCCGGTTAAAGCGCAGATGAAAGCAAGGAATCATTCCCAACTCAGGATGTCTTAACAAAGAGGGGCGGCTAGAGGTGGGCAGTATAATGTTAAGGCCTCAGGTTTGTAACTATGAAAAATACAAATTGTCTTAGAAAATTTGTCATTCGTTCATACTCAAACAAACCTTCGGTCTTAACAATAGGATAGACTCATACTTGGAAGGAGGTACAAGACATCCTAAACTGGCTTGGGGCCTACCCACCAGTCCAGCCCCTGAAGAAATGACTTCTGGAGAGGAACTGAAGCCTGTTGGGAAGCTAGATAAATTGATATCCTATTGTTAAGACCGAAAGTTTGTAGCTATGAAAAAGACAAATTGTCTTAGAAATTTGTCATTTCATTGAGTAACTGGCTTTCTCTGCATTCTTGCAATTTTATTTTGTTCTTTCATTTAACATTTTGTTTGTAATGATGGTTAAATCTGAAGAAGTTCATGACAGGTTTGCTTTTTTTTCCAATTTGAAAGACTCCTTTCTTATGCAACCCAAGTGTTTTACCTTACACATAAAAGAGTTCATGACCTGTACTCCCTTACTTCTGGGCTGGATCTTGCAGTTATAAGCAAACTAAGTATTCAGCACTTATTTCCTTCAATAATAGCAATTCAGGCACGTGTTGTATTTTTATAACAATTATTTGTTCCGACACGGCATACAAACCTTCGGTCCTTTTACAATAGGAAGGTACTAGCGGCAGCTGGATAGGTCGTAAGCTTTCGAACAAGGGATTTGGTAGTTAACTGCTTGTCCGACAGGCGCGCGCGCGCGCGACTGGGAGGTAAACAAATCACTTTTGCTTTCGGCTGCTGGCGTGTAGACGTGTATCATCGCTCTCTTTTGCCCGCTTGCATCGTCGTTTGCTTTCGCATGGTTGTGTTTTTTCTTGTTTTTTTCTATTTATCTAGTGAAACTGAATTGTAAGTACAATCATTTCATATTTATTTCCATTGAATTCAATTGTGAATTAAAGGATCTTGGTTTCTCCACGCCCTCCGATTACCCGAGTGCCGGGACTGAAGGGCGTAAGTGCAGGAAATCATTTTTCCCAGAAATGATCCTCGTATTGTGTATGCTCGGTCCCGAGGGCGGGGGAGAGCGCTCGCTCCGAGTTTATATTTTGGTTGAAAATGTGTAGATGAAAATCGTAAGTAAGTGCCCTTTTCATTTATATTTTTTTTACCTGTATGCTCGTTGCCGAGCGAATGCGCTCGGCACGAAAACTTATTCTGTATGGAAGTGGAATCGCAAGTACAGTATTCTTTTTCATTTCATATATTTTGATTGTAGCAATACTCATTTTGGATCAGTTTCCGCTCTTACCCGGAAATTGATCTTTTCCCCTTTTTATTTGAATGAAGTGAAATCGCAAGTGCAGTTCTTTTTCATTTTCATATTTTATTGATATTGCATTATTTACTTGGATCAATGTTTCCGCTATTTCCCGGGAATTGATCCTTCCCCTTTTTATTTTGTATGAAGTGAAATCGCAAGCGCAGTATTCTTTTTCATTTTTCAAATATATTTTGATTGCATCAATTCATTATGGATCAAGGTTTCCGTTCATAATCGGGATGGATCCTTTTACCTTGCGCTCGGTACCGAGGGCGCAAATGCGCTCGCTCCGAGCCCTTATTCATTGTGAAGTGAATCGTAGTGCAAGATTCTTTTTTCATGTTATTCCTTTTATTATTGATTGCATCAATATTTATTTTGGTTCAAGTTCCGCTCAGTCAGGGAATTGATCCTCTTGCCCTTGCATTCGTGCCGAGGGCATGATTGCTCTCGGGCTCTTATTATTATTGTTGGGTACATGGGTGCTGTGCGGGGGTGGGGAACGAGATTCCCCCCCCCCCCCCCCGCTCAGCTCGGGGAGGCGCTCGGTGCCAGATGTACAATTGTATTCGGGGTCTTCCGCTCGTTCGTGTGGGGCTCACCCCCCCGCGCGAGGGGATTTGGTTTCCCCCCCACTAATCACTACTACTGTTATTTCCGCAGGTGCTATTGCCACGAGGGTGGACCTTGGTGAGGTATGGGCGTCCTTCGATTTGCAGGGCGTGCCTAGTGTCCGGGAGGGCGCGGTTCTATGTCTGGGCCTGCTACGGTCACCCATGGAGTGGTGACCACGACAACGATATCGACTCCAGGTGACGACGTCCCTCCTCACCTGGTGTACTCGCCTCACGTGGTAACAGTCTTGCCTACAGCCGCTGTGAAGTGCCGTTCACCGTACCGAGAAGGGGGCGTGCCGCCGCCGCTCGTGGTTGCCCGCGCTGCGCGACCACACTTCCGCTGCCTTAGAGCTCGCCCCTGGATCTGCCGCCGGTACCAGGATGTTGCTGGCTGCTGCTCCACCTCCTGTGTTTCCGGTGCTGCCTGCCGTACCTGCCAATTCTGTGCTGACTGTCCATAGCAGTTGCTGCGCTGGCTGTCCCTGCCGTTGCTGCACTGGCTGTCCCTGCCGATGCTGTGCTGGCTGTGCCTGCTGTTCCTGAGTTCCCATACTGCTGACGTCGTCCCTGTTTTCGTGGTGGGACTACCCCAGACTTTGGTCTGTCTGTACAGGTGCGTCCGGGCCCTGTGGCTTCGGCTACAGCAGCCCCAGCTCCGCCCTGGATGGCAGATCTTACGTCTGTCCTGAGGAAGCTGACGAAGAAGAGGAGGAAGGTGTCGTCGTCGTCGTCTTCATCTTCTTCATCGTCGTCGGCTGCTGCCTCTTCCCTTCGACTTCTAAGGCTTCACAGCCGAGGAAGAAGAAGGTTGCCTCCTCCCTCCTAAGAAGTCTCCCTCGGAGCTTCTCGGGACCCGTCTCACCCTCGGTGGGACGGGAGGGTTTCTTCCGCTGGTCCTCCTGCTCCTTCGGGAGCGGGGCCCGTCTCTTCTTCCGCAAGGAAGAAGACTATGGGGTCCCAGACCAGGAGTACCGGCTAACACCGGTACTTCCTCGCCTGGTGTCAGTGGTTCTGCCACTGCATCAGGGTCCGTCTCGGCCTCTCGTTCGCGGGAGGTACCGAGTGTACGGTCGCCTACCAGCGACCGTGCAGCCAGGAACCAGACCTCTGAGCCCGCTCAGCGTCAGGTTCACGGCACGGAGCGGAAGACTGGTGACAGCCGCTCACACGACTCTCACCAGACCAGCTCTCGCTCTCGCGGCGACCAGCTGGCTACCCGGGATGACGTGACGGTACCACGAACGGCCACGGGGCTGAGGCTGGGAAGAGGTCCCCCCGTTCGCCGGTGCCAGCCACGGCTGGAACCAGCGACGTGACGTGCCGTGAGGACAAGCACCGGTCTCACTGTGACAGTGGAGCCTGCAGGTCGCCTGACCGTCGCTCTCACAGAGCGATCGGGTACGGCAACCAGCACCAGCTCTTCTGACACTCGAGACCTTGGGCCGCTGTGCTCAGTCCAGCCGTTCTCCACAGCGAGACGGTTCGACCAGGCCTGCAGCTCGATCGCCACCGCGGGTTGACGATCGCCTGCAGCCCTCCAAGCCTGCTGGTTCTGCCAGCGAGCGAGGAGGGAGCATCAGGTCTGCCTCTCCCGTACCTTCAACCTCCTCGGGTTACACCGGGAGGAGCGAGGTATTGAGGAGTGATCGTGAGGGGTGCGCCCCTCATGATCCCACCACGATGCCCTACGTGCCAGGCACGGTTCTTGGACCGGCCAGGACGTATGCGCAAGTGGATGGAGAAGACCGAGAGGGCTGTCGCTGTTCCCCCTTCTTAGGAGGAAGGTTCTCGGAATATGCTCTTGTTCGAAGGGCTTAACGGTCCTACTCTGCAAGATGCTGTGACTTTCCGAGATCCAGAGGAACTTTGCCGAGGTTATGGCGCTGATTCGTCAGGTACAACGACCTTGGGGAAGGATCGCCGTCCCACCAGCAGAGCCACGTCTCGGCTCGAGTTGTTTTGGGGCCCGAGAGGGAACCCAAATCGACTGTGGGTCTGCCGCGATCGGAGCTTGCCGACTGTGTTGAACCAGGTAGTCTCTCGTCTCCGGACAAGAAGGCTCTCAGTTCTGGCCGGTCGAACAAGCTACTTCACCTCCTCTACTGCGACAGAGGCGTTTCTACGTGTCTTCGGACACCGTATTTGAATAACCCTTCGGTCCTCCTGAGAGGTTTCGACCTCGACGAGGACTGGAATGAGTCGGAGGACGTTTTCTCCTGACGATACGTTTTCCCAGGCTCTGAGAGGCCATCGCCTTAAGGCGATGGCTGCTCCTTTTCTTCTCCAACTGCTAGTTCCGCTGGGAAGGCGAGCCAGTATCCAATTCCTCCCCCATTCTCTCCTTACGGCTACGAAGGAAAGGGGAGGGATCCTACAGAGATTTCTCTGTAAGATCCCACGTTAGTGGCTGCGCTACCGGGGGGACCTTCGGGTCCTACCTGACGTAAGCCCCGGTCGTTGAGGAGGGATCCTGCCCCTTTCTCGATTTCTACGGGAATCGAGAGGAGCCACCAGCCGATATCGTTTGACGAATTCGTGGGGGTTTCGCAGAGTGCTTAGAATTCTACGGAATTTCTAGCGCACGCAGAGTGTTCGAGTTTTTTACGATCTCCAAACACTTAGGCGAGACCACGGTCCAAAGTGAGCGAGAATCCCCGATAATTGTTACACGATATCGGGAACCTCGCTTATGCTCGAATTCCTGTAATTTCTAGCATTTGGAAGAAGACTGCTGCTGAAGAACAGTATCTCACAGTAGGCGATTAACCTGGAATAGAGAAGAACGGACGGGAACTTCCAGTTTGGCTTGAACTATCGTCTTCGGTATTCTGTTCACCATTGAAGCTTTCCTTTGGGAAAGACTTTTACTGCACCTCTCTTGACTAGAGAAACAAAGGCGGTCGATTCTCCAATCCTTATTCTCATTCCTCGAAGGGGACAAAAGAATTTAGGATGGAGGTCGTTGTACAGAACCTACAAATATACTACGTATATTACCCTCAGCGACATGATTCTTTTAACAGTTGAATTGTCCGGGGGGTAGGCGCATACCGTAGTTAACTCTACGGTATGTGACCGAGACGAATTGTATCTAAATTGAACTGCAACTCGGGGTTGCCTGCAACCTCCCAGCAGTTATCAGTTTCGATTTTAGATACTTGGTATTGTCATGACAACACCAAATCAGCTTTTGTATTTACCGAAATCCGTTTCGTTTAAATATAATTGCTCGAGCGTATTCTTTATGCTCGATGGTTCTAGCCGAACGCATTCCTTCGTGGAATAATGGATTACCTGGCAACTCAGGGATGACGAGTCACCGAGAGCTACTGCGTATTGAACTGCCTGATAGCAGCTCAGTATCAGCTAGGTCTCCGAGATGCACGGTTGGCTACGTCTCTCTCTCCCCTGGTTTGATTGGACTTAGGTCTCTGATTAATGGGGATTCTCGCAATAATGAAGGACCATCTACTGCTGTGATGCTCGATTTCATCGCCTTCGACATTGCGAGAATTTTCAACAGAGATATCTCTTGGACTCTTTCATCTTTCTGTTTACCACACGGTAACAGAAGTCTGTACTAGTCTCCCGCTGCATCGCACCGCGATAATGCGAATGATTTTTGCAGACATCTGAGTTTGTCTTCAAAATATCTCGTATTCGTAGGTGTGCAATTATTCATTGTTCGCCCCGAATTAACAGATGTGTCAGAAGACATCGCTACTCTCCGACCTGACAGCTCTATTCCAAATGTTCAGCCCATGAGAAGCAGTTCTTCAGGCAGTAATTCCCTGTGTCTTCATTACTGAAAAGCGCTCCAGCTTTTATTGCAACTACGATCCTCACCGGACAGCAATGAATAGCGGTTAGCGTTCTCAGTCTTTGTAGCACAGGTTCAGAATCTTGAGAATCTTCTCTCAGTTCAGCTGTGAAGACGTAGGTTGCATTTTCTGTACACCTTCGTCTTCAACGACACATAGTGTTGTTCTCCTTAGCTGAGAATCAACTATACTATGAGATATCTTGCCATCAGGGACCTCGGTCTCTAGAAGGCAATTGACTTTCGCCTGTTGGGCACATGCCTTAAGAGAATCATCACCTCGCCTTCTGGCATCGGTGACGAACAAATTATTTGTTTAGTCTCTTGGCATAACCCTTTTAAGGTGAAGGTTCACGTGACTTGCTCGGGTGCTTGGACAACTTGCCTCCTACCGAACGCAGTCAGTCGGCAGCTGTCAGAGCGACCCAAGTCTGTTACGAACTTCGCTGTGGACTTAGTTCGGTTGTTCCATAACAGTCTTTTCTTCGTCCCTAACGGCTTGTCACAGTACCCATACCATCGACACCCACCATTGAGTGTCGGTGTCCTATCCACTACCGAGAAGAAGAACTTCACTGCTTGGGGATAGGAGAATGTGAGACACTTCGCTGCAGACGGATAGACCAGTATGGGTACAGGACATCACCGAAGTCGAGAAGAGGGATAGGTCATACGACATTCCCTTCTTTTCCTCTGAGCTATTGCATGACTTTTCCTGCGAAGTCAAGCATCCAGGGGATGGGGATTCGTGACGCTTCGATTTCGTACCGACTTCGTAGCGAAGACTCAGAACCCTTCGGTTCCTGACGATCGGTTAGAGTCCTTCACAATCCCCTCCCTAATGGACTTCACACCGCCTTCGATGCGAAGGAGATGCTGCTTTGTCCTGTGAAAGGCGCGACCGCGCTTTCTGAAGAAACTCGACATCCCAGGCTGAGTGTTGAAGACTCTTCGTCAGCACCAAGATGACCTAGAAGTACACATCCCTCGAGTTACACAAGAACTTCTCCGTGGCGCAGGTACTGAAGGCAAGGGTCTGTACAACCAGACCACTGGCACCTCCTTCTACCTTTTGGATATTGCCCACAGGTCCTTGGATCGTTTTCCTTGGGACCCGTGGTGGCTGCTCAACACGTTGTGTAGCTAACCCAGACCCTAGCAGGCTGAACAGCATCGAGTCCTGGTGTGACTGTAAGAATAGATAAGTGAATGAGAGAGTGACTGGCTTCTCTTCCTATCTTTTTCTCCCCTCTTACCTGTGGTAGAGGGATACGGTCATCACCTTGCTGGATAAGGACGAGATGCCGGTGAGGCTACTCGACAGAGCCCCATCCTATCCCTTTCCACTAGGGATGGAGCAAATATCCACCACTTCCTCCTACAAGGGGGGGAAGTGGATGCCAACAAGAGACAAACCATAACTTTATGTTGCCTCTTGCAAATAGGAACTTGTTCTTGTTTGCTGGTACGAAGAGATAACGCTTGCCTCTCTCTTAGTACTTGGTCCAGAGGTCTGACCATTGATCCTGCGGTGCACACCCCGATGAATCGGACAGAGGCTTGGATCCCTCCCTCGCTCTTACGACCAGGAGGCATTCCAAGTTGTGGGTGAACACCAGTCTGTTCACAAAAGACTCAGATTCCTCCCACCAAGAAGTTGAGTCTTCCTATTGTAAAAGGACCGAAGGTTTGTATGCCGTGTCGGAACAAATGACAATTTGTCCAAAATTGCATTTTTCCTAACTATACAAACCTGAGGTCCTTTTACACATAGTCCCACTCATGCCACCCCTCACTCTGCAGTTTTTTGCTTGGGCCAAAAGCAAAAGTGATTTGTTTACCTCCCAGTCGCGCGCGCGCGCCTGTCGGACAAGCAGTTAACTACCGAACCCCTTGTTCGAAAGCTTACGACCTATCCAGCTGCCGCTAGTACCTTCCTATTGTAAAAGGACCTCAGGTTTGTATAGTTAGGAAAAATGCAATTTTGGACAAATTGTTATTTTCCCATTAATCATATAATTCCAGAAATCTGAATATTCCTAATGATAAGTGGGGTTGTTAGCCCACCATGTCTATCAGAAAAAGATTGGTAAACCTGGAAGCATTACAGGACTTTAGAATAGGTAAATATATGATTGATGGGTTCTATGGTAAAGCTAATAAAATACTTTGTGTTTTATAAGTGATTGGTACCATGCACATACTGGCCTTTTGATTTAATTAATTAGCATTGAATGCTTTTCTTTGCTATAACACAAGTACAGTAATGTTCTAAGACTCAACTTTAAAAAATAAAACCTTGAAAAAAATTACTTTGATTCCTTGTGATCTCGAGCAAACTACCCCAAATTATTATTGATATGTAGTTTGATATTTCTATATATTTTCTGTCTTTAATTGTATATATATTATTTTTTTTTTAATTTAAAGAAAAACCAAAATAATTTAAATGTACCTGATGGTGATGATGTGTTTGAATATGTGGCCTACTGCAAGAATTGGTTACAAGTGCCCTGAACTCTTTTACTCTTTCTAAATCATCCAATAAGGACCAACTAAATCAGGATATTCCCCCTGTAATCTTGGCAAAGCATTCAGCATTGGGATCCATCTCTTTAAACAGCCCAATTATTATTATTTTTTGTTAACAGCTCAAGCAAAGTCTTTTTCATTTTATGAAAAGGCCTGCTGCATCTTGTCGATGTTGAAGCTTCATGGTTCTGGATCTTGCTTCTTTTGAGGAGCTGCTGCTTGTGAAGCTCCACCAACTTTTGTCAGTGGCTGCTCATCTTCCTCAAATAACATTGACAAAATACTTTTCCTTCAAGTCTGTTTGCTGTACATTGCCTAACATCACCAAGGCTTCGTTCATATCCACTTCAGCAAAGCCCACAAAATCACGAACAAATTAAAGGCACAGCTTCCAAATGCCATGTAGTTAAGGTTGAAAGTTATTTACAAGAGCTGTACATATATTGAGGACTGCCTTGTGGTTGTATCCCTTCCAAAAGTCACAAATGAATATGACAAATTTTAAAAGTAATTTGTGTTTTTCCCTAACAAACAAACCTGAGGTCCTTACATATGGATTAACTTTCAGTGAACTGGAAAACCAGCCATTAAACTGTTGCATGGTGGTTATGAAGATAGATACTGATGGTAGGGGTGTGAGCACTACCCACCAAATCGGTGTGCGTTCAATTCTATGCAGTTTACTTTTTGCCCCGGTTAAAAGAATGAGGGGTGGTAATAGGTCATTTGTTCCTAACCAAATACGTATAAATTCTCGGTCTTTAAGTATGGGAGACTTACTTTTAGTGGGAGGATTATAAGTACATAAATCTCAGAAATGATTGGTAGTTTGTCTCCCCTGGTACTCTCCTCCGGGTTATGAAAGAGCAAAGGAAGGGGACTGTATACCTCTGATCTATTGAGCAAGAGAGATGTTCAGTCGCCAAACTTCTGAGGAATTGTGAATTAAAGGAATGTAAATATCCTAGATTCGAAAAGGTTTGGACGAATCCAGTGTAGGAGACTATAAAGCTAAGAATAACCAAGTGGGTTGTTCATATTTAGCCTCTCTCTCCCCTTGCTAGAGAGAAGGAAGGATTTGCATCTACTAATCCAAATGGATACACAGTCATCTAGAGAGATACCTGCATGCACGCTAGTCCAGCTGTGACGGTTCGTTAACTGTTCCTCTGTCCACTGGAATAGGAAGGAAGCCCCACACACACACACTCCTCCTTGCGAGCTGCACCCCTTAAATTACATTACTTATTGGGCATCTACCATAGGACTCAAAGAAAAGGTGTCCAAGTAGCTATGGGCAACATCTCAAGGTAAAAGGTGTTGAATATGATCTGCACGATTATATCCCATTCTAGTACTAAACCAACAGTTACATCCTGAATGCAGTGGATAAACCGATGCCCCTGGCCTCAAAAGATATGGCTCAAGTAAATCTTAGTTTAACCAGACCACTGAGCTGATTAACAGCTCTCTTAGGGTTGGCCTGAAGGATTAAATATTTTTATGTGGCCAGGAAACATTTGGTTGTCAAGTAATGGGACCTACAGCTTATTGTGCGATCCAAACCACATTATATCAAGAAATTAATTTCTAATCACCAAAAACAAATTCCTCTGGTTCCCCGCTGGCAGATATTTAGCCCATTTGAGGAACCGTCCTGGGGGGCCACATGGGCAGGGGCCTCCCTCGGTGAAGGGGGCGAAGGAGAACGCTGCCGCCTCTGGCGGGAGTTGTCCCGGCACCTGTCACTCCCTCTACTCCCTTTACGATCCCTGTTACGACGAGGAGAGCAGGAATAGCCGCTCGAGGACGAGGAGTAGCTGCGCTTCCCACCTCTCCCATGACGGCGTCTCTTCTTGGAGGAGCGTTTTCTCCTATGGGAGGATCTCTCCCTCGAGGAGGAACTCGAAGAACTC
>NC_087203.1:44419007-44437358 GCF_015104395.2 Macrobrachium nipponense
CTCGAAGAACTCACATCCTCGGACAAGTCCCGCCGTCTCTTGCTTCTCCTCCGGCAACTCCTGTCGTGGGGAGAGGCCGGGGAGCATTTCGGCCACTTCAGGGGGACCCCTACCACAACGGGACCACCCCGGAAGGCCGCTCCCAAGGCCACCCCCGGCTCCTCCTGTCCCCTAGACGAGAAGCCCCAGGACGGGAAAGCATTGTCCTTCATCGGGGACCTGCCCGGAGTACGAGGGGGAAAGAAATCCCCAACAGCAGGAGAGGGAAGGGTCGGAGCCGGGCGGGCGGGTGGCTCCGTGACCGGGTACACCGGCCCGGATCGACATCCGGAAATCTCCACTGTAATGGTTCGAGGTGAGTATCTCGCATCGGAACAAATAAGTAACCAAAGCCTTGTGAATAACTCTCATACAACTAGGAGAGATCTTGGGAGACATTTTCCAGTGCTCAAGGATTCTTCACTTTACACCTGCACACTAGTAGCAGCTTCAACTTAAAAGTTGTCTGCAAAATTGTCTCCCAACGTAATAGTCCATCAATCTTTAATTGCCTTGAAGGCTGACTTAGCCACCTCTTCCTTGTGTATGATGAACACCTTGGCATTGCTTTCCAATAAGGACCAGTCTCATCCACATTGAATACTACATCTTTTCTGGAAGAAGCTACTGATTCTCAGTGCATAAATAATCCTGTAAGTTCCTTAAATTTGGTGTCTTTCATGGGGATAAGAAAAAAAAGAAGTTCCATTTCTTTGTAGAAATTGCATCATTTCCCATTGCTAATTCCTAAGGTCTGATTCAACATAGGCTAAAGCAATATACTGCAAATAACATTTATGAAAAGATGCATTTGAATAGTGCCAAGAAATTTTTAGATTTTTGTATTTTTATGGCTTTTTAAATTTTGCTAACCAATGTACCGTATATGTCAGTTTTTATTTTTCCATATTTTAAACAAACAACTCGGGGAATTGAAAGCATTGGAAAATGAAATTATGTAATGAGAGGTATTACTGCATAGAATGTTCTTTTAATCGAGACCTTGTCTTTTCACAGGTAATTCCCATGCCAACTCATGAAGAAGTTACTGAGCACACTGCATTACCAAGTATAACATTCCCTTCAGATCACATTGCTATCATAGCTGACCTTGAGTTTGTCACCAGATAATACATTTATAAATAAATATTTATATGTATAAATTTGAATTTTTTTTTCTTATTGTTGTGGGGAATGAAGACCTGTAATTACATAAAACTTAAACTTGTATGGGTTTTTTTTCTAGCCCTGATGGCTAATCTGTATCTTTACCCGTTAGGATATAAAAACTTTGATTAAAGTCAAGGGAGTTTGGTGAAGTCAGAGAACAGACTTTAGTACCAAGAATGATAAATATGTGCTTCTTAATTCTGTCCACGTATCCTCTTCTAATCAGATAAAGAGTACTTAGACAGGGATACTATCCTGCAACAATCTTTCAGAATCAATCCTCTTACTGTACATCATGCAAGTGCCAATAAATGACTTCAATGTAAAATTGCGTATACCATTAAAGTTACCAGTGCCAAAGGATACTTATATATTACAATCTTTTAACAACTTTACATTTTATTAGGAAAAAAAGAGAACTGTACACTTTATACGATAGCTAAATACATGAATTGTACATTTTAAAATACATACCCTTTGTTTACAATGGTCTGTACATACATATACTGTACAATTGAGAGATTCTTATTTTGATAACAGACAGCTTCAAGGTCTCAGTCCCTATATTGGTGGATTCATGTATGCAATGCTTAGTGACCAAGATGTACATCATTTAATAGATACATATCTTGACTTGCTCCTCTATAAAACACTCATGTCATTTGTTAATTTCCTACAGCTAAATTTTCCAACACTATTTCACAATAGATTTTTCTATTGCCATTAAATGTCATATAATGGGTTAATTAGTTTCAAAAGCATGTTTACAAAAATGATTATGAGGAGGAGGAGCTAGGCAAGGTAACTAGTACATCAGTTCATATAGTTTACAATAGATGCAATGAATTTACAGTGGATACAAACATTTTATCAGCTTTTAGAATTTCAACAGTGAACCACACCAAGAATGAGCTGTGAGTAATGCTCATTAGACAACAAATAGCTCTTCCTGAAAGATGTCATACGACACAGATATGCCTCACTGCATAGCCTCATTGTACTTTCATAGGGACATTCCTTCCTGGTTTAAAACAAAGTTCAGTTACACCTGCTGATTTTCCAGACACTAGAGAATTACCAGATAGTAAAAGGCTAGATGAAGAAATATTTCACCTTCATAAGGAATGATTTTTTCCTTCAGCAAATATACAAAAAGATTCAAGGTTCAATACCTTTTTTTTTGTAAATATAAATATACCTTCTATATATTAACACCTTGCTTACTGATCCTTATAGAATCAACATGTGCCATTATTGATTAACCCTAACAGCACTTTGACTCATTAACTACATCTTGGATAATGATTGTTCCCAACCTGACCACATCTCCACTATACAAATTTGATTAAGTAGCAAAATGTGTGAAACTGGCATGTTGACCCGTAAAGTCTCATATGACCTCACCTACATGGTATTTGTGTGCTCCATAAATGTACATACATTCACAGAATGAATGTCTTGCTCCATTACATGTCTCAAAGGAAGAACTCTTGTGCTAAACTTGAGATGGTAGTAGTTAGTAATGACAATAGTACTTTTACTGCTATAAAATTGAGATGTAGGTTGTCATACTGCCAGCATAAAAACTAATGATTAGCCAAGATAATTCCAATAATGAAAACATCTTGGTTTAGGGTCAAGGTAAGTCACTTGCCTAATGATACCTGTTCTTGAGTGACATTTAATAATGTCATACTATGGGCACGTTATGAAACTAAAACTGTGTTTAGTGGAACTGGTAACCTTAGTAAAGGCACCAGTTGGTTACATTTTAATATTAATCATTACATTACTGGAAAAAAATAATTGTGTTCACTTGTGGCCTATATGAAACTGTACTTAAAATTCAAACGAGTTATAATCAGAAGATGAAACTGATAAGTATACCGTACTCTCAATTCTCAAAATAACATTGTAGTATTTGGGCTTCTCACACTATTCTAACATTTCACATGGATGCATACTCAAACAAATCTGAATAAATACATTATAAAACTAACAAGACTAGAAAGTTTTTGTTTCATTAAAAACATTTTAGACTGAAGATATGGAAAACATTTTTGATTTGTCTTTTCATTAATATGTTAAGTACCACCAACACAAAAATTTATCTAGTAAACCTTCCCACCCACTGACTGCTGCAATATATTACTAAGCCTACATTTTATTTAACCTAATAATGCTAAATTCCCTTGTGTAGATTCTTCTCTAGGACAGAGAAATAAAAGATCTTACACCTGTTAATGCCTCATAAAAATATACTGCGGACATCAGGGATAGATAACTAAGAATTTACAGATTCCTATCATGAAGCACTTACAATGACTAATGCAAGCTTGTATTACAAATACCTGACCCTTTGCACCAAATCTGAAAAATTTTTCTCAAATGACTATCATTTCTATCCTCAGGTGTTTCAAAGACGTTAACACACAAGTCGCAGGAAAATTTTAAAATAATATAATAGGGTAAAGCTATAGTGTAAAAAACCAATTTGAAATAACAACCAATCTGAACTACATTTAACTACCTGCATGCAGTTTCACGTTTTGGATTTCTATAAGGGAACAAAAATTAAATGGTACTTGATATTATACCGTACTTAGGATAATTTTGAACAATACTTACATGGGTAATATATCAGGATTTGTACATATAATCACCAAAGACGACAATGTAATGACCAGGTTTTACTTAGAAAATAAAACACTGCAAAAAGTATCTATACCAAAGGCAGCAACTTCCACAGAGCAAGGTAACACCTCTATAATTCTAAACAGAAGTACAGAGGATATGCTTGAAGTCGGGTAGAAGAAATCTGTTTAAATTATCTTGTGGTGCAAGAGCATACTAAAAAAATAATAGATAATTTTTCCAATATAATGTAATCATTACCATCATATAAAAGGATAACTCACCTTCTATAAGGTCACCAGTCTATAAATCACAATCTTTAACGCACACCAATAATCCTCTGGTGGACAATGTTTTTTCAAGTCATTCTGTCTACAAGAGGAACATGTCTCTTGGGAGATCACAAACCAAAGGTCAAATCAATGCCTTCTTGTGCTGTTTGACTATCCTCTAGAAAATGTTGCAATGCAGACTATTTATAAGGGTGATGTTTTCAGAAACCAAAATGATGAAAAATGTATCCAGAACAATTGAACAAATACAGGTATGAAACCAGTAACTCACCCTTTCAAAGCCAGTTTAATCAAAATTGTTTTTTCAATTTTAAGCTTGTGCATAAAAACTCTTAGCAAAAAAATTCATTTGGTCTGTGATCTTCCTAAAGTGCATTAATGCTTTCAAGATGATTTAACCATTTAAAACAATATGAAAAAAGGCTCTGCATTTAATATTATGAAATAAAAATTAGTTCAAACCACTGGAAGAACATAGTTTATTATCACATCAAGCTGCTCCAATAATCTATAAGATATTAGGATAACTACTGCCAAATTATCAGTGATGGGTAGGCATTCTTTTCTGCTGGATATATACATAAGACATAACCTTTTCACACATCAAACAAAAAACATCCACTATTTTCACATGGCCAAGAAGTTAGCTGCTCTTTGCTTATTCACTCGCAACAATCACATAGCACCTAAACAGTATGCAGCATTGAGCAATAACACCAGGAGGCAAATCAGCCATTAAAATAAAATAACCTTATTTATATAAATAATGTCAAAAAAATGATTAATTACTCAGTAATTTTGCTTCCTGAAGGCCGAACCTAATGGCATTTTATGACTAACTCAATGACCACAAATTTCAGTTATAAACTCCTCTGTTTAAAGGAACAGATAAAGGGAACTTGGCAAGTGACTTTAATAAGAAAGCAGCACTCTCAAGAAGTTTACAGAAGAAATGCTGCCATTTGAATAACATAACGGGGAGCTAACCTGGAAAGGCAATGTTACGCATATCCCATTGGTGAAAGACCTAAAATTTTTGTAAGATTAGCTTCATCCCACTCTGGTGATGTTGGTGATGCTAGACCCACAGATGAACCTAAATGGTGAGAGGATTCAACCTTTTCAAACTTTGAACCACCTGTCTGAGTGCTTCCTATTAATTCAAGTGGTAGATCTTTGGGCCGGGGAGGTGGTAGAGGGGACTTAATTCCACGGAAAGCAGACCTTCCTAAACCCCCATCTAGAGCTGCCAAGAAGTTGTGTGCCTCTGCTGTGGGTAGCGGCAAGCCAGGAGCCAAGCTACGCTGAATAACAACATACAAAGCCATGCTGGTCACTCTAGCCTCATCCACTTCACAACCAACACTAGATCTCCGCCATACACTAACCACTTCAGTCCTAATTTCCATTGCAATGATATTATTCCACAAATGCTCTACCCCTCTGGAATAAAAGAACATTAGTTAATAATATGCTCTGTATATAAGAGATAGAATAAAAGATGTATAAGCATATGTAACAGTACTAACTCACAGGCACAAAGCCTCGGTCCACTGTCGAATAACCTACTGTACTTTCTGGATTTCTCCAGTAAGTAAATATAACTTTATTTTCATTTTACTAGGGCGAGTCTGTTAAATAACAAAGGCTACTAAGATGAGGTGCCATAAATCAAAATAATAATGTGTACTTGAAGTTGACTGACAATTTGAAATGAAAATCATACGAGGGACATGACAATTCATGATACTGACCAAAACCCACAGAGAAATAAGTTTAAGTACAAAGGTAACTTTATTTATTATGGACTAAATACAAGTGACTAAGAAATGCATTAAGAGTACTGTTACCAATAAGTAGTGTTCATACATACCTCAGTAAATCTCTTGGATTGTTGGCTGTCAACAAAGTCTGTGTGAATAGATGTGGGCCATGAAGAGCAGATGAAAAGCCTAGAGCCATAAGTGTTGCTGCCAATCTTCCCCAGGCTCCTGCTACCCATTCAATTGCTTTCTGCATGTGTGAGGAAGGTGAGGGGAACACACCACCATGTAATGAAGCAACATGACGCATGAGTGAACGAGAAAGGGTAGCTACTAAAGGCTCCCTGTCATGGCGTAATTGAACCCACAATACTCCACCTTCTAGCTGTCCACCACCAGGTCGTCTCCATGCATCCATGGTGACCAATACTGTTCCACTGTTGACTCCTTTCACCACACCCCAGACACCAGGCCAAGCTTCTCTAGACACACGTTCCATGACAACTAAACTCCCTCCACTTTCAACAACACCTCTGACTGACTCAGTAGAAGAGACTGTGCCACCCCCCAAATCAATCCTGGTGACTGCAATGTTGCCTCCAACTCTCAAATGGGCTAAACATCTGACGAGAAAACGTTTGCCACTGTCTTGTGGTCCATAAACTACCACACACTGACACTGCTCCATCTGTTTGTAAAAAGAAAAAAGGGAGTTCAAAGAAAAATTATACTGAATAATAGGACCTGCATAGTTTAAGTTTAAGAGAAAATACTGCCCTGCCTATCATATTTTTTCCCCCGTAATTTTGAAGCTATGCTTTAACAATGTCTCCATATTTTATCTACGTTACATATATCAATACTTAATTTAATATAAATAATTGCAACATTTACTGGCTTAAAACAGAAGTAAATGAAAAACCAATATTTCGATGAATATAACAATTTTCTTTACTTTCAAAATGTTTATTGTAAGCTAGTTCAGTTACCCTCATACAATTTATTTTTGAAATCTGAAAAAATACTTTCATTGTAAAAATTACACAAAAGGAAGCATTCAAGTGTTTTGTATCTAAGAGGGCTAGTTTTTAAGTTATTTCTGTATTGTACTCTTTTTGAGAAAACAGCATAAAAAAAAACTTACCAGTCGCAAATAATTTTTGAGGATTGGCACTGGAACTAGAAGCGTATAGGCAGCAGCTTCAAGAGTATGTAGATGGATACGGATATCCTGAGCATGATTATTTACCAATAAATCATAAGGTCCACTTACCAAGCCATACTCCCCCTAAAAAAAAAAAAAAAAAAAAATATTGTAGTGTCCCATGAGAGAGAGAGAGAGAGAGAGAGAGAGATAGAGAGAGAGATGAGAGATAGAAGAGAGAGAGAGAGAGAGAGAGAGAGAGAGAGAAATTTCCCCAAATGAACTGTATGTACTGAGAGAGAGAAATTTCCCCAAATGAACTGTATGTACTGCAATAAATGAAGATTTTGGTTGACTAGAAAAAATTGACCATAAACGTATATATACATATACAATAGCAGTATAGCACTTTTCTTTATGGCTCTAGGTTCATAGTGAAACCGAATTACTGTATTTGAAGATATCTGAGAGTACACATCCAACAGACGTATCACAAATGGTAGTGTTTAAATGAAACACAAGAGAGGGGAGCAAATACAGTGTGTGACATATGAAACTTGTTTTGAGGGGAGAATATCTGTAACCAAAGGATGTCCCTTATCCCCTATACTAGTCAAGCAAATTTCTTTCTTTTAATTAGGGTTCTCATTAGGCAGACCTACAGGATTTACAATCGAACACATGGAAACCTACACGTCTAAAGCCGTAAGATATCACAACCCAGTGAAATCCATTATTCTTACAATGGCATTTATTCAACATGATGAGCCAGTAGGTGGAACTTATTTTAAAATATAGGTCATAATTAGACAATAATAAAATTAATTTTTTTTTTTTTTTTTTTTTTTTAAACTTCTCCAGGCAATTAGCCTGAATTTTTTAATAGTATGCAGAATGTTAAGAGAGAATCCAAGAAATTCTTCAATGCACAACTAAAGACCAAAATGTACTGTATTCTGTGGTAGGAATGGCGTTGGTGTAGTGTTTCAGGGGAAATGAAGAATGCTGTGACGGAAGTGAGTAGAAAGAATGACCGCATTATGAGAGTGAAGATATGTTATGAAAGGGAAACAATGAACATCATTAGCGCTTATGCTCCACAAGTGGGCTGCACAGAGGAAGAAAAGAGCCGTTTTTGGAACGAAATGAATGAGGTAATGCAAGAACTGGAAGAGCAGGAGAGGACTGTAGTGGGGGCAGACTTTAATGGACATGTCGGAAATGAAAAGGATGTAATTGAACGTGTGCATGGAGGACATGGGATTGGGGAGAGAAACCCAGAAGGAGAGAGTATAGTAGACTTTGCCGTGTCCTTTGATATGGAAACAGTGAACACATTCTTCAAAAAGAAGAGGGAGCACTTGATAACATAATGATAAGAAGAGAGAGTTCAGGAGAAGAGTGCTGGGAGAGGTTGATCTGGGAATTGAAGATGTGGGAGAATGGTGGAGGCACAATGCATCAGTGATTAGAAGACATGGAAAGGAGATACTAGGGGAAACATCTGGAATAGTATGGGAGGAAAAGGAGAGCTGGTGGTGGGGAGAAGAGGTGGGGAAGTGGTGAAGGGTATAAGGGAGGCAAAGAAGAGATTTGAAGATTCACAGCTGGAGGAGGACAGAGAAAGATTAAGAGATAGAAACAAAGAAGTAAAAAGGGGGGTAGCTCAAGCTAAGGCAAGGACATATGAAGAGGTTTATAATGAACTGGAAACCAAGGAAGGGTTGAGTAAGATGCTCAAACTGTCAAAAGTAAGAAATAAAAGAACAAAGGACATCACCCATATTAAGCAAATGAAAGATAGGAATGGTACGGTCATAAAAAAGGAAGAAGAAATCCTGAAAAGATGGAAAGAGTATTTCGAACAACTGCTAAATGAAGAAAATGAAAGACTTGTAAGAGAGGATGGACAAGTAAACATGGGAATGGTAATGGGGATATCTAGGGATGAAGTAATACGAGCCTTAAAAAGAATGAGGAATGGGAAGGCAAAAGGACCTGACTTAATCTCAGTCAAAGTTTGGAAAGCCTTAGGAGAGGAAGGGGTAGACATCTTGTATGATCTGATGGTAAAAATATTCGAACAGGAAAAGATACCAGAAGAATGGCGGGAAAGCATATTGATACCTATATTTACAGGTAAAGGTGATGTCCAGGAATGCAGTAATTATAGAGGTATAAAACTAATGTCTCACACATTGAGGATTTTGGAAAGAATAATAGATAGCAGGCTGAGAGAGGAAGTAAGAATAGGGAAGGAACAGTTAAGATTTATGAAGGGAAGCGGCACAACGGATGGAATATTTATATAAGGCAGCTAATGCAGAAATTCAGAGAAAAACAACAAGACCTGCATCTGGTATTCATAAACCTTGAAAAGGCCTATGACAGAGTGCCAAGGCAAGAAATATGGAGATGTTTGAGGGAGAAGATGGTGCCGGAAAAGTATGTCAGGATTATTCAGGAGATGTACAGGAATGTGTATACTAGAGTGAGGAGTAGTGTTGGAGAGACGGATGGATTTGAGATAGGAGTTGGATTACACCAGGGGTCAGCACTTAGCCCATTCATCTTCAACACTGTGATGGATGTAATGACCAGGGATGTCAGAGAAGCTGTGCCATGGTGCATATTATACGCGGATGACATTGTGCGGTGTTCAGAGGGGAGGGAGGAGTTGGAGGAGAGGTGGAGAGCAGCACTTGATGAGAGAGGAATGAGAATAACAGATCAAAAACCGAATATGTGTGTTCCAGTATTAATGAGGACGGTGGAAGTAGCATAAGATTGGGTGGGGAAGAGATAAAGAAAGTACAGAAGTTCAAGTACTTAGGGTCGTATTAGAGGATAGTGGAAGCATAGACCAAGAGGTGAGACACCGAATTCAGGCAGGATGGAATAACTGGAGGTCTGCATCAGGGATCCTCTGTGACAAGAAGGTCCTCCTGAAATTGAAAGGAAAGTTCCATAGGACGGTGGTCAGACTAGCAATGTTATATGGAACAGAAACAGCAAGTATGAGGAAAACAGAGGAGAAGAAGATGGATGTGGCAGAAATGAGAATGTTGAGATTGATGTCGGGAGTAACAAGGGAAGATAGGATTAGAAATGAGTATATAAGAGGATCGACAAAGGTAGCTGAAATATCGAAGAAAATACAGGAAGGAAGGCTTCGATGGTATGGACACCTGTTACGAAGGGAGGAACGTCATGTTGGAAGACATACGATGGAAATGGAAGTGCGGGGTAGAAGGAAGAGGTATTAAAAATGGGTTTAAGCTAAGATGGAGAAGACGACTGTATTCTGTGGTAGGGGAACAAGACAACCTTCTACACCTGGAAAATGCTTTGCCAAAGGGAACAACCACCAGCTGTAAAGTATTGGCAACCTGAATCTATAACATCACAATTATTATAATTGAGAAGTTTTCTGTGATCGCTATATCAAATGACTTGCCCAGTCTTTGTTCTTTTAGATGTGAAAATGGGACAAGGTAAGTTAAACAAGTTACATAGCCAAGTGAGATGAGGCCAAAGGTAACAGATGTTAGAATGACTTAAGTCTTAGTTACTACTGATGCCAACTTTTATCACAAAAACTTATTTTCATTACTGAACTACCAGATGCTTCTATATTTTGTAAAACAACCACTGCAACATGATAATTCTCTGCAGGCACTGGAAAGTATACAAAAGGGTTCTCTTCTCTGATAAAACTTCATGTTAGTCATAAATATGAAATTTTTTTAACTAATTTCTATTTTTCATAGCTAACAAACCTGAGGTCTTAACATCATAAATCTTCTGGTGCCAGCTGGAAACCAATTAAAAACAATAAAAAAATGACAAATTTGTAACTAATTTGTATTTTTCATAACTAACAAACCTGAGGTCTTAACATTAGGATTTACTAGCGCCAAGCTGGAAACCGGAAGAATTAAATTAAACTTGTGCGATCCAGGGACTATTGGCATTTATACCAGGTCATGGGGCATGTATACCCAGAGAATGCCCTCGGCGTCGTGTGACCGACCTGGCAGTTATACTTCTAACCCAGTTAGACTGCTAGAGGGGTGGTTCGAGGTGGGCCCTTTAACTGTTAAGACCTCAGGTTTGTTAGTTATGAAAAATACAAATTAGTTACAAATTTGTCATTTGTTCATATACGAAACAAACCTTCGGTCTTAACATTAGGATAGACTTACTTATTGGAGAGAGGTAAGTCTGTAACTGACTGGGAGTTTGCCACCTAAACCCATTTCCGAATATTAGGAGAATTCTAAGAGAATGGACTATAACCTTTGAACCAAAGATATAAGGAGATCTATTGGTTTCCCTCACTGGGTGCTGGTATCATGCCATGGTTTATAAACTATGGGGAAATAGGGGACCCCCTATTCTCATAAACCACTCTTGTCCCTTGTTTCTGGATCTACCATCACTCCTCCCTTCCAACTACCGAGAGGGGTGTGTTGCTACTGGAAAGTATACTATACTCTAACATAACTTTACAGTATGGCTGACCACCTCACCTGCATCTAGTCCGTTCCACCTCATGATAGTACTCTCCTTCATACTGCCCGTAGGTAAAGGAGTAGAAAGAAAGTAGTAAACACAAAAAGACCAGTCATTCCATTCATTCTACTTTCATACCTTCATCTTAGACTAGACACAAACTGACCCGCCAGGGGTACCGGATGAGCTATACCCCTTGCTGGGCTGCCACCACTGGACCCAAAGAAAAGGTATCCAAGGATCTATGGGCAACATCTTTTAAATAATTTTAAATAAAAGGAAGTGAAAGTCGTTTGGCGTTTCCAAACACCAGCTTTCAGAATTCTCTCGACAGACATATTCTTCTTCAATGCCAAAGAAGCACTCAAGCCCCTATGTCATGAGCCCTAGCCTTCTACTGGCTATCTGACCCCTTGCCTTCTGTCATGTAGGCATTCCTAATCGTTTCTCTTAGCCAAAACGATATTGTATTCCTGGACACTTCCTTTTTGTTCTGTCCTGTACTTACGAACAACCTCCTGCACCCCTGCCTGAGGTGCCTTGTCCTCCTTAAGTACTTTCTTGTTACCCTGACGGGACACAGAAGCATCTCATCTTTGTCATTATCTACAAAATCAGCCAGAGAAGGTATGGAAAAAGTGTCAAACCTGCCGTCCACTACTGATGGGTTTTGAGTCTTGGCCACGAATTCTGGCACAAACTCAAATGCCATTGACTTCCAACCTCTTGAGTGCTTTACCTAAAAGACAGGCCATGTAGCTCCCCCACCCTTTTGGTTGAAGCTAGGGCCAATAAGAAGACTGTCTTCAGGGTCAGGCTCTTATCTGTGGACTGCCTTAGTGGTTCGTAGGGGGGTTTTGTCAGACTACTCAGTGCCATGGTCAAATCCCAATCTGGGGCTTTCAGTTCCTTTGGTAAACATGACTACTCAAAGCTCTTCATCAACATGGCCAACTCCCATGAAGATGAAATGTCCACGCCTTTCATGCGTAAGACCGAGGCTAGAGCCGCCCTGTACCCCTTCACCGCAGACACAGACATATGCCTTTCTGTCCTGAGATATATCAGGTGGAGACAAGTTCCCTCTACAACGCCAATCACAGTATGCTGCTGCCGATGACTTTCTGATATTTCCTGCCATATGCGCTGCTGCTTTTTGCAAAAAACCCTCTCGCTCACAAGAGATACTCGACAGTCTCCACCCGTGAAGTGATAGGGACTTCACCGACCAGTGGTACCTCTCCACGTGAAGCTGACATAGCAGGTTGTTCCATGGTGGTAACACTCTTGGCACGTCTATCAGGAGTTCCAAGAGGTCCGGAAACCATTCCGCCTTTGGCCATAACGGAGCTACCAGAGTCATTCTGAGGTTCTGAAACCGCATTACCCTGTTCAGAACCTGATGGATTAGACAAAAAGGAGGAAATGCGTAGACGTCCAGATTGTCCCATGGGTGTTGTAGAGCGTCTTCTGCTACTGCCTCTACGTCCGGAACTACCGAACAATACACTCCCAACTTCTTGTTATACCTGGTTGCAAATAGGTCTATGATCGGCCTTTCCCACAACCTGAGCATTCTGTCCACAACTTGTTGGTGCAAGGACCACTCCATTCCCAGGATCTGATCCCTTCTGCTCAACTTGTTGGCCACTATGTTTCTTTTTCCCAGAATATATCTGGCCCTGATGTCTACTATGTTCTCTACAGCCCACTGATGAAGTTGAACTGTCATCATATGTAACTGTCGAGACACAAGACCTCCTTGTTTGTTTATGTAAGCTACTACTGTGGTGTTGTCTGACATCAAAACCACTGAATGTCCCTGCACCCTCTCCTGGAATTCCTGTAGTGCCAGAAATGCTGCTTTTAGCTCCAGCACGTTTATATGGAGCTTCCTGTCCTCGCCGCTCCATTTTGCTGAAACCATCAGCTCCTCCATATGTGCTCCCCAACCTTCTAGTGACGCATCTGAGAACAGCAAGAGATCCAGTGAGGGTTGCTGAGGGGGAACACCCACTGTCAGATTACTGGCCTTCACCCACCACAGCAGGTCTTTCCTCTTCTGCCGACAAGGGAATCTGCTCGTACGGGTGATCTACTATTGGCGACCAGAACTCCTTCATCCTCCATTGTAGAGACCGAAAGTGTAACCTCCCTTGTGGTACTAGCTTCTCCAAGGAAGTTAGAACTCCCAGTACGACCTGCCACTGTTTTGCTGGCTGTGTTTGTTTTTCTAGAAAGGCCTTCACCACTTGTTTGCATTTCTCTACTCTCAGGTCTGTTGGGAATACTCTGGCTTTTATGTGTATGACCATTCCCAGAAACACCAACTGCTGACTTGGATCCAACTGTGACTTCTCCCGATTTATCACAATGCCTAAGCTGTGACAAAACCGTAGAAGGGTCGCTCTGTCCCTGAGTAATTTCTCTCTGGACTTTGCTATCACCAGCCAATCGTCTAGATATCTTATTAGCCTGATCCCCTGAGCATGCGCCCATGTTGACACGAGAGCGAACACTTGTAAAAACTTGAGATGTTGTCGATCCGAAGCACAGAACTTTGAACTCAAAAACTTTCTCTGCAAGACTGAAGCGGAGAAATTTCCTGGAAGACTGATGGACTGGGATCTGAAAGTATGCGTCTTTCAAGTCAATCGTCAGCATGAAGTCCTTGATCCTGACTGCTTGTAGAACTGTCTTTGGAGTTTCCATTTTAAACCTGGTTTTTCTTATAAACAGATTCAAAGTTGACAGGTCTATTACTCTCCTCCAGTCCCCACTTTCTTTGGGTACCAGGAAAATCCTGCTGTAAAACCCCTTTGACGGCATGGATACTTGTTCCAAAGCCCCTTTTTCCATCATCTTCTTCACTTCCTCTTGCAGAATAAAAGCCTTCTGAGGTTCTTGAGCATAAGCTAGGTGAAGCAATGGCTGTTCTGTCAGAGGTGGGGATACTTCGAACGGAATCAAATACCCGACTCTGAGAACCTCCACCACCCACTGCTCTGCTCCCAGTTCCTGCCACAACTTCTAGTGATTTGCCAGGCAACCCCCCACTGGTGTGGCCGAGTGATGAGAGGCGCCTTTCCTATCGTCTCGAGCCCCTTCCTCTTCCCCTAATCCCCCTTCCTCTGTTATTTCTATTGTGAAAGGGCCGATGAGTCAATTTCTTTGGGGAAGAGGGCCTTGTTGCCCTATTAGGGATATTATGCCTCACTGGCTTCTTCCGAGGTATTTGTTGTTGCCTTACTTCCATAGGATTAGCCTGACTGCTAGATGTTTTCCTGACTGCCTGCTGTATCAACCTATCGTTAGTGTCCATCCTTCTCCTATCTATGGCCTCTGGTAACAGCAATTGCAACTCCAAGATATTCCCATTCCTCATTGTTAGCAGGGAATCCAAATCAACAGTGCGACTTAGCCTGGCCAACGCTGCATCCCTCCTCATTAAAAGGATATTTGCCCAAACATTGGCACTTAAATTTGTCAAGTACGCAATTGCTTTGGCATCTGATTGTAGCAATCTAATGAACATTGATTCATCCACTGCTTTCCTCGTCACTTCTGAGGATGCAATCTTTGCAATTGCTGTCGACCAAAGATCCAACGAAGAAGAAGTCTGAAAGACAGAAGAAGCTGTCACTTCTAATGTAGCAGCCTCTTAGCAAGTCATCGAAGGGCCTTCCATTTTTACTTGATCTAAGGTTAATCCAGGCCTTAACCTTACCACACTTGGGTTAATTTGTCTAGCCAGTAAAGGAACCGTCGGTGTCATATAATATTTTATATGTTTCATCATTGGAGGGGGGATAAACTTGAACGATCTATTCGATCTTAAGGAATTATCCCTTCCCGCAATCCGTGCGTTTACGTGTTGTAAAACGGACTCCACATGATTTGAACAACACCTTGGTATCCTTTCTCACACCAAACGCCATGCCAATCCCCGGAGGAAGCATACTGGCAGGTGTTCGGTTCTCTCCGAAAGGTTATTGAATTGACAAATCAAATCAATCACCTCAGCATACGAAGCCAGAAACCCTTGGTTCTCTCCTTCCTCCGATTCTAGCATACTGTGCTCTGCCACGGGAGACGCTATCTCACTCCTATCCCCTGACAAGTCTGGGTGCTTCGTGGCCGTCTGCCCCTACGGCCGTGGCTTCTTTGATCTCCGCTGACCGCCGACGGCTCGATTCCGAACCGTCAACCGGAGAACGAGACCGGCTCACTCCCTCTCTGCTTGCGGATCTAGAGCGAGAATCTCGCCTATATCTCCATGATGAGGGCTCTCTCATAACCGAGTTCACTTCCTCTTCATAAAGATTAGTATCGTCTCCAACGACCGTCGGAGAATTAGGACTTGATCGTTCATTTAGGCGAATGCCTTCCACCAACGTATCAGATGAGGTTGCCAACTCGCTATTTTTCGACCCCTTAACAGGAGCCTATCATCTTTTCTCCGTATTTTAAACGGTCTTACAGGCCCTGGCAACTCCGCGTCGGCCGTTATCCCATCAGCCGCCAACTCACTCGCTTGTTCGGACTCTTGTAAGCGGCTTCGTCCACTAGCTTTGAGCTTACCAGCTACTGACTTCCTACCTTTCTTATTGACTGGGATGTGACCGTCCTGGCCCGAAGAAGAAGAAGAATTCACTCTTCTCCTCTTGGCCCGAGAAACAGTCGCGAAATCCAGCATCCTCCAACGCTTAACTGGTTCACGCCGTGACGTCATCGAACTTAGCAATGACGTGGAGCTAGAGGTAGAAGGCGAAGAAGAAGACGAATCACGCCTTTTCTGTTTGCCTTTCTTATTAATTCTCTTCTCTAAATCCTGTAATTTCTTCATTACAGTGTGTACTACTGAGTCAGAAAGTGTATTTGAGTCCGGAGGCAGCGAAGAAGACTGAGAATCAGTCGGCTGTGACGTCACTAATCTAGAGATTGGGCTGCTGCTGCTGGCATCCCTACGTTTGCAGCAAAACCAACCCTCACATTCTGCATCGTCGTAACCAAAGAAGTTGTTGGTGTAGCCGCGACATTATTTCCCATAAAGTGCAAACCCGGGGGATGAGGAATATTCAGCGCTGCCGGATTCTGCTGGATCCATGACGCCATATAATGCGACATCAAACCTTCCAAGGTTGGTACGCCTGGAAGGCCTAGCGCCGCCCACGTACCCTCTATCCTGTTCGAATCAGGAGCCGGCACCTGGAACAAAGATGGCGATGCTCCCCCCCTCGCTGCTGGGAACAAAGGAGCAGAAATATTATTCATCAAATTACCCAAAACCCCTCCTGGCAATTCCGAAAACGAACCACTAGAAGAAACTGAAGGGGTATGGGACAAATCAAAGGCCGGTGGCAAAACATATGGAGCAGTCTGGTTGTTATTTGCCGATAACCAAAAAAACGGGCAAGCTGACGACACTTGGTCACCCAAAGATGGCATCGACTCCTTTCTTTTGTACTGGCCTTTGTCATAAAACTTCCTCCACTGTTCCACCAACCAACCACCACAAACAGAACAAGGATTAGTAATTGTAAATACATTTTCCCTGCACCTACTACACGTTGGATGAGGATCCGTCGACACCAAAGTTAGGAATCTTGAACAAGGAAATCCACCGACTCCAGGGCATTTCCTTTGTCTCGTCTTCGAAACGGAAGAAGATCCCGACGGCGGTGCAAAACACTCCATCTCTCCACTTACACACTCTTACAGCTCACACCACACTGAGCACACTCAGAAAAAGAGAATTAATAAGAAAAATGAAACTGAAATGGATAAAAAACGGGCAAACTAAAACCGGCTTTAAACAGATAAACAGAGAACACGTCCTATCTTAAAGGCGGTAGAAAGATAACTGGCGGGTCAGTCACACGACGCTGAGGGCATTCTGGGTATACATGCCCCGTGACCTGGTATAAATGCCAATAGTCCCTGGATTGCACAAGTTTAATTTAATTCTACCGGTTTCCAGCTTGGCGCTAGTAAATCCTAATGTTAAGACCGAAGGTTTGTTTCGTATATGAACAATTGCAAATGAAAGGGATCTGTGGCATCTGGGATCCAAAATGTAGATAAAGTGGAATCGCGTCAAAGAGACCACGCTTGAACCTCGTGACGTATTTAGTCTTTCATCGACAGTGTCCCTTCTTTTCCATGTGAACTTGGTTTCAAGCATCATTACTCCATGTATACTTTGTAATCTTAAGCAGACATCCTAAGTAGTACTTCTAGTGACACCATTTGGTATACAGTGCAGTACTCATCCACTCATGCTTCTATCCAAAAGCTTTGTTTTACTTACGGAAATCTCCCTTTCCACCTTTCAACCTTAGATTCTACTCTTAACGATAGTTCACCGATTTGAGTTGCTCCTAGAGGCACCCTTTATTACAATCATATATCAGGTCTTCTATTACAACTATAAAAATTAGTGCTGATCCTTCAAGGATACCAATATTCCCCTAAAATTTTTCTGATACACCTGCCACACCAGTGATATGGTGCTGTTATTAGCTTACTGAGCTTTCTAGTCTTGTTACTCTGTTTATAATCTCCATCTCTCTTAACAGTACATTTCTATTATCATATGGTAAGTACAAGTAATTTTGATATATGTATTGGAATTAATATATACAATAGTTTAACCTGACCAGTTACAAAACAGTACTTTATTACTGCTGAACAGTTTAACCAAGACTGTTAAAATATAGCATTTAACTCTCTAAGGACTAACACTAAAAATGTTACGAGTCTTACAATTTCTTGCGGGTTAACATTAAAAAAA
>NC_087203.1:44437858-44457159 GCF_015104395.2 Macrobrachium nipponense
TTGCGGGTTAACATTAAAAAAACTTTCACACATTCCCCTGGATAATCTCATTAAATGTGTTTCACTTAAACTCCCAGTGCATTCCCATAATTTTTAAGTTGATCATTGGAGGGGTTATTTTTAAGTTGATCATTGGAGGGGTTAAATGCATTATGTAAAGTATTAATGGCACACAATATCTCAAGTGAACTTATTTTTCTAAAAATACATCTTGTTCAACTCACTCTACTCCACTTGTGGTGCCCAATTGAAAAATGACTGATAGCAGACTTGTTAAGCCCCAGGAATGATGCGCTCACTTCAACTTCTTGCAATGGGTCTGATCGCCTTCTCTCCCCCCGAGGTTGAGCGTTACGACGACAACTGCCAGTTGAGTTCTGCCCATAACCTTGAGTCCTGGAATGAAAAGGAGATATTGTTACCCTGCAATTTATATAATATACTCACTTAATCCTTAGTGGACGGATATGCTTACGAGCAGCAATAACAGGATTTGGGTGGTGGACGGAGTGACTTGTAACACTAATATTACGTGCTGTCGATTTGGGGGAATCAGGCGTGAAAGAGATGCTATTACTTCTATAGCCCATAAATTCACTAATGGCAACTTTTTGACTGACTAATAAGAGACTCGGCAGCTCAGGGCTTAGATGGGATCTTGACTTCATTTATTTATCAGAAAAATCACATAACTTCGTAAAATTTACGATTGTATTGAAAAAGAGGCTCGACAAAGGGTTGTAAGTAGCCATTGTCAACTTCTAGTGGAAGGAAGGGTAATTTAAAAAAATAGAAAATTTTTTTTACACCATGTGCATTTGTATATCTTCCTCTTTACATTGAGGTTATTTTTCTTAAATTGGCTGACCTCAGTTTTGCTGGCCTGGGTTGCTGCATACTGATTTATTACCTGGTCCATTAAGATTTAAAATGTTTTGGACACTTTTGATCTATAAAACATTAATGTTATGGCAGTCTACTACAGCAAAAGTTTAGAAAATCATGTTTCACTTTATTAATTTTTGTATGAACATTTTCTTATTAGCTTATATTAACCCTCTTACGCCGACTGGACGCATTTTACGTCGACATTTTTTGTCTCCCGTGTGCCGACTGGACATATTTTACATCGACTTACAAAAGTTTTTTTAAAAATTAGTGGAAAAATACTTATAGGCCTACCAGCCTAAAACTTTTGAATCACGCGCCTTGGGGGATGCTGGGAGTTCACGGATCAAGGTGTTGTTTTGTTTACAATCGTTACGCAGGCGCGCAAGCGCGAATTTCTTTCTTGCCGCACTAAAAAGTATCTGTGACACATCTCGGAAATTATTTAGTCACTTTGACATAATTTTTGTACCATTGTAAATTAGCCGTTACATGAAGTATTATATATGAAAATGTGCGCATTTTTATGTAGAATACAACAATAAAATACTAATGATTGTAACTTTTATCAGTTTTGAGATATTTTCATATAAATAACGATAATTGCCAAAATTTCAACCTTCGGTCAACTTTGACTACCAAAATGGTCGAAAAACGCAATTGTAAGCTAAAACTCTTATATTTTAGTAATATTCAATCATTTACCTTAATTTTGCAACTAATTGGAAGTCTCTAGCACAATATTTTGATTTATGGTGATTTATGAAAAAACTTTTTCCTTACGTCCGCGCGCGGTAACTCTTCCGAAAAAAATCATACATGTGATTGTGGTAATGTTTGCACCATTTTAAAATTAGCCGTTATATAAAGTTTTATATATGGAAATGTGCGAAATTTTATGCACAATACAACTAAAAACAACCCATGGTTGTAGCTTTTATCAGTTTTGAGATATTTTTCATATAATAACAATAACTGCCAAAATTTCAACCTTCGGTCAACTTTGACTCTACCGAAATGGTCAAAAAACGCAATTGTAAGCTAAAACGCTTATATTCTAGTAATATTCAAGCATTTACCTTCATTTTGCAACAAATTGGAAGTCTCTAGCACAATATTTCGATTTATGGTGAATTTATGAAAAAAATAACATTTTCTTTACGTCCGCGCGGTAACTCTTCCGAAAAAATCATACGTGCGATTGTGGTAATGTTTGCAACCATTTTAAATTAGCCGTTACATAAAGTTTTAGATAGCAAAATGTGCGCAATTTCATGTAGAATACAACAAAAAAAATAATTGAAGTTGTAGCTTTTCTCATTTTTGAAATATTTGCATATAAATCACAGAAATAGAAAAAAAAAAAACCATGTTCAGTCAACTTTGACTCTACCGAAATAGTCGAAAAACGCAATTGTAAGCTAAAACTCTTACAGTCTAGTAATATTCAGTCATTTATCTTCATCTTGAAACAAATTAAAAGTCTCCAGCAAAATATTTAGATTTATGGTGAATTTAAAAAAAAATCTTTCCTTCCCTCCGCGCGCGGATTCTCCGCCACAAATCTCCAAAATGCGTACGTACCATTCTCGGAATATTTGCTCCGTTTCATATTAGGCATTTCATAGAGTTTTACATATGAAAATGTGCGCAATTTCATGTAAAATAAAACGAAAAATATTTGAAGGTTGTAGCTTTTCTTATTTCTGAAATAATTGCATATAAAAAATATATATATAAAAAATTCGACATTCGGTCAACTTTAACTCGTCAGATATGGTCGAAAACTGCAATTGTAAGCTAATACTCTTACAGTATAGTAATATTCAATCATTTGTCTTCATTTTGAAAGAAATTGGAAGTCTCTAGGACAATATTTAGATTTATGGTGAATTTTTGAAAAAAATATTTATGTCCGCGCGTTACGAATTCATGCATTATTTTGTGATAATATTTTCTGTGTTGCTTTTATCGTTTTACAATGTTTTATATACCAAAATGATTGCAATTTAGTGTACATTACAACGAAAAAAAGTAACTTGTTACCTTTAACCGTTTTGCGCACACCGCGATTTGAATATAATTATATATGACATTTCGTTTTTGTCGCTGTCATATGTCGCATTATTTATATATGATAATGATAATTTTTTCATTTCTGATGGTTGCATACTAACCTTCAGCCAATGACAAAAAAAGGAGCCAATAATGAACTCAATCTTGAAAACTAAGCGCGCTGTGATTTTTTGAAAAAAATATTTTTTCCGCTTCCGCGCTCACTCTGAAACACCTCCAGCACATGGGAGACAATTTTTTTTTTACCGCTTCGGCGTAAGAGGGTTAATGGGAAAATCAAAAGTAAATTAGCATTAAGCATCTACTTTCAACATTAAACATTACATCCTTGATACCTTGCTAAGGCTTCCCAGTGATGGCGAGCAAGGGATGTCAACGTTCCTCTAAGGCCGGCCACAGAGTCGCAGGAGTGACACGCACAGCTCCTATGGCCCAAAGACAATTACTCTTCCCTTCTTCTTTGATAAAGCCATCATCTCCATTACTCCTAGTTCCTGGATCCCCTTCAACAAGCCTGTCAATATCTATACCTTCCAGCCAAACGGAGCAAGTGCATTCACTCCTGTCTGGAATAAAGAAAAAAATTGCTAACAACGGTCAGAAAATAATTGCATGTAACTCTCATTAATAAGTCATTATTACCATTACAGCTATCAGATAAAAAAGTTATCATAACAACACTGAACTGGGAACAAAATATTTAACTTAATTTCTATAAAGCCTCTGCAATTCCCTGAAAACAGAACTGGTACAATTTTAATTCCTTCTTACATAGTAATGAGAAAATTTAAGTTTGCCTAGAGGCTTGTATGTTACATGTCCTTGCCCAACAAGATGCTGTTAATTCTCATGATAGAGAGGAAAAAAGAAAGAAAAAAAAAATACACACTCTGTCTCTCTCACTCTTTCTCTAGCAATTGAAAATCGACACCAACCAAGAAAAGTTTAAAGAATGAAAGGCAAATATTAGATTTACGAATCCTTGAAATTATCAATACATACTAAAAAACCATGATAAATCCTTGAAATTATCAATACTTACTAAAAAACCATGATAAATCAAGTTAGTTCCATGTATGTATTAAAATTAGGTCCACTTCTCAATATTCAAATTGCTATTAAATATTATTGTTACCATATCAAGTAGTAGTTTAACCAGACCAATGAGCTAATTGACCTGGTTTTAATGATAAGAAGTATCAAACAAAAATCTGTATAGTAAAAGAGGATTTTGGCTCTGGTACACTAAGACTTCAGAGTTTTCATCTTGTATACCAAAGAAGTATTATTGACTTTGGAGTGTTCATTTCACAATTTTGCTCATATCAACTTTGGTGTTAATTTCACAATTTTGCTTATCTGTTGATGTCTGGGTTGAATGACAGGTTTATATTCAACATCCAGCTTTTAATTAATAAACTACTCCGTAATGGATTTCCCTCATGACTTAAGAAGAAACGTAATAAAAATGATATTGTTAAACTACAATAAAGTTTTGTACATACTTACCTGGCAGATATATACTTAGCTATAGTCTCAGACGTTCCGACAGAATTTCAAATCTCGCGGCACACGCGACAGGTAGGTCAGGTGGTCTACCTTACCCGCCGCTGGGTGGCGGGCGTATGAACCAATCTATCTCTCCAGCCAGATTTTTTTTTCTTTCACCTGTCTCCTGAGGGGAGGCTGGGTGGGCCATTAAACGTATATATCTGCCAGGTAAGTATGTACAAAACTTTATTGTAGTTTAACAATATCATTTTTGTACATGAACTTCCCTGCCAGATATATACTTAGCTGATTGGCACCCTTGGTGGAGGGTAAGAGACAGCTAAAGTAATAAGGAGAGATAAGAAACAACTGATGTTGTAGGATATAAATAACCTTGGTTCTTACCTGTTCAGACAGAAGACTTCATTGATACTGTCTCTGAGTCTGCGTTGCCTGGAGAGCTACAGCTAGGACGTGACCTGATGCTGAAAGACTCTCGGATCTACCACTGGGATATATGATCCCTTTGTGTGGTAGAATCCAAGTCGGATCCTGTTAAAGGGAGTTCGTCCCTATCTTAACAGGTCCTAACCACTACTACTGCAAGGAGCCACACTCATCAGACCACCTAACCAAACTACTAAAGATTAGTATTACGACCTAAAGAGATGCCTTCATGCATCCTCTTTAAGGCAACCAACAACAACAAATACAAGGGGGAAAAATTTATACTACTAAACAGATGAGTTTCCAGCTCCCTGCCCCAGCACTGAATCCGCAGATACGTACGGGCCCAAGGCGAAGCATTTTTCGTAAGTGATTCTCACATCACGTAAGTAGTGGTTCGCGAACACTGACTGACATCTCCAGAATGTTGTCTCCATCAGATTTCGCACGGACATATTCTTGTTGAAAGCAATAGAAGTTGCTATGGCTCTTACTTCGTGTGCTTTCACTTTAAGAAGCCTAAGATGTTCTTCTCTGCAGGATCCGTGTGCTTCTTTGATGAGGCTTCTCAAGAAGAAGGACAATGCGTTCTTCGACAATGGACGAGTAGGCTCTTTTACTGAACACCACAGGACCTCTCGGTTGGCTTTCAGTTGCTCTTTTCTTCTAAGGTAGTATTTCACCATTCTCACTGGGCAAAGAGTTCTCTCGGGTTCTTCTCCTACCAAAGAAGATAACCCACGAATCTCGAAGTTCTTGGGCCATGGACTTGATGGGTTCTCATTCTTTGCAAGAAAACCAGGAAGGAAAGAGCAAATGAGAGAGTCCTCCTTAAAACCCACATTACCATCAATCGCCTGAAGCTCACTCACTCTTCTGGCGGAAGCTAGAGCCATCAAAAACAGAGTCTTCCTGGTAAGGTCTCTGAATGAGGCTGAATTAGGGGGTTCAAACCTAGAGGACCCAAGGAATTGAAGGACTACATCCAAATTCCAGCTAGGTGTCTTAGGAGACTGCATTTTCGTTGTATCAAAAGACCTAATAAGGTCCTGTAGGTCCTTATCTTCCGATAAGTTGAGGCCCCTGTGCCTGAAGACATTCGCCAACATAGTACGATAGCCTTTAATCGTCGAAACGACTAAGCCACATTCTTGTCTTATGAATAAAAAGAAGTCTGCAATTTGATTCACAGAGGTACTGGAAGAGGAAACATTATTCCTCTTGCACCATCTTCTGAAGACATCCCACTTCGACTGGTACACTCGTAAGGTGGAAGACCTCCTCGCTCTAGCGATTGCCTTAGCAGCTGCTGACGAAAAGCCTTTCGCTCTGACCAGTTTCTGGACAGTCTGAAGCCAGTCAGACTGAGAGCGGGGAGGTTTTTGTGGTACCTGTTGAAGTGGGGCTGTCTGAGTAGATCGCTCCTTAGAGGAAGCGATCTTGGAAAATCCACTAGCCATTCCAGCACCTCTGTGAACCAATCTTGTGCTGGCCAAAAGGGAGCTATCAAAGTCATCCTCGCGGAATCTGACTCTGCGAACTTTTTTAAAGTCAACCCCAGAATCTGGAAGGGGGGAAACGCGTATACATCGAGTCCTTTCCAATCGAGTAGGAGAGCGTCTATCCCTATTGCTCCTGGATCCGAGATGGGCGAGCAATACAGATCCAGTCTTTTGTTCTTTGAAGTTGCAAACAGGTCTAAGAGAGGCCTGCCCCACAACTTCCAAAGGCTCTGCAAACATCTTGGTGCAGAGTCCACTCTGTGGGAAGGACCTGATCTTTCCTGCTGAGGAGATCTGCCCTTACATTCCTTTCTCCCTGTACGAATCTGGTGAGAAGTTTTATCCCCCTTTCTTCTGTCCACAGAAGAAGATCTCTTGCTGTTTCGTACAAAGAGAAGGAATGCGTCCCCCCTGTTTCCTGATGTATGCCAGAGCTGTGGTGTTGTCCGAGTTTATTTGCACAACTGCCCCTGTCACATCTGACTCGAACTCCTTCAGAGCAAGCCACACGGCTATTAGTTCTTTCCTGTTGATGTTCCAGGAAGACTGGTCCCCCACCCAGGTTCCTGACACCTCCTTGGTTTCCCAGAGTCGCCCCCCAACCTGTTTCCGACGCATCGGAGAACAACACCAGGCTGGGTTTCTGGGATTGAAGAGGCAGTCCCTGCGAGAACTTGTTGGGATCCGCCCACCATGCTAACTCCTTCTTGATTTGAAGAGAAATTGACAGGGAGAACTTCAAATCCTGAGAAGGACGACTCCAATTCCGATGAAGAAAGAATTGGAGCGGTCTCAGGTGAAACCTTCCTAGGGAAACAAATTGCTCCAGTGAGGAGAGTGTCCCCAGCAGACTCATCCACTCCCTCACTGTGCATACTTCTTTCCCTAAGAAGGTTGTTACTTTTTCGAGTCCCCGGGCTATCCTCTCCTGTGACGGAAAAGCCCGAAAACTCAAGAGAGTTCATCTGGATCCCCAGATAAACGCACTCTTGAGCGGAATCAGACTTGACTTCTGCAGATTGACGAGTAAGTCCTAAGGAATAAGTCAAATCCAGGGTTTTCTTCAAGTCCTTCAGACAACGATCTCTGGAATTTGGCCCTTATAAGCCAATCGTCGAGATAGAGCGAAATCCTCACCCCTTCTAGGTGAAGCCAATGTGCCACATTCCTCATGATGGCCGTAAAGACTTGGGGGGCCGTGGAGAGGCCACACAGGGCCTGAATTGGAAGATTCTTCCCCCCATCATGAATCTTAGAAACTTCCTCGAGGAAGGATGGATTGGTACGTGGAAGTAAGCGTCCTGTAAGTCCAAGGACACCATCCAGTCCCCTGGACGGAGTGCTGCTAACACCGAGGCAGTGGTCTCCATCGTGAACTTCTTCTTTTCGACGAAGAAGTTCAGGGCGCTTACATCCAACACCGGTCTCCATCCCCCTGAGGATTTCGGAACTAGGAACAGGCGGTTGTAAAAGCCTGCCGAAAGATGATCTGCCACTAGTTCGATCGCCTCCTTTTCCAGCATCTGATCTACCGCTAGTCGGAGGGCTTGATTCATGATGGGGTCCCTGTATCTGGCCGTCAACTCCCTCGGGGTATTCGTCAAGGGAGGCCTTGAAGAGAACGGGATGAGATAGCCCTTCCTCAAAATTGACAGGGTCCAGCATCTTGCGTCTTTCTGGCCCAGACTTCTGCAAACTGTAAAAGCCTGGTGCCTACAGTTGTCTGAAGGACTTGAGTCTTACTTGGGAGGTTTGATTGACTTCGTAAAAGTCCTCCCTCTTCTATTTGGTTTCCGACCTCTGAACGAAGAAGATCTAGAGGTAGAAGCCCCTCGAAAGGGTTCCTGAGAGGTCGGCTTAGCTTTCTTCGTCTTAGTCTGGAAGGTAGGGCGCGGCTTCCTTGCAGACTGCGCTAGAAGGTCCTGCGTAGCTTTGGCAAAGAGAGCCTTCGAAATGTCTTGAACCAGGTGTTTAGGAAACAGCTGCGTAGAGAGAGGGGCAAAAAGCAAAGACGATCTCTGAGCATGTGAGACAGACTTTGTTAAAAAATGAGCAAAATACTGATCTTTTCTTCAAGACCCCTGCTCCAAACAGTGAAGCTATTTCGCTGGCCCCATCCCTCACCGATTTATCCATACAGGATAAGACACAATTCAAATCCTCCGGAGAAAACGTGTCCGGTCCTTGAGTTTTCTTGGCTAGGACTCCGAGGGACCAATCGAGAAAGTTGAAAACTTCCAAGACTCCTAAAAATGCCTTTTAGAATGTGATCTATTTCATTCATTGCCCACGTAGTTTTGGCCGAATTCAAAGCTGATCTTCTAGTGGCGTCTACTAGTGCCGAAAAATCTGCTTCAGCTGAAGACGGAAGGCCCAGTCCCAAGGGTTCTCCTGTCTCATACCAAAATCCTGTCCGTCCTGAAAGCTTCGACGGAGGGAAGGCAAACATAGTTTTCCCCGCTTCTTCTTTAGTACGCATCCATGAACCGAAACTCTTGAGTGCTTTCTTCATAGAAAGAGTCGGTTTCATTCTCACACACGAAGATCCTTTCGTTGCTTTCGCTGTGGAGAACAACGAGTGTGGGGAGAAGGAGGAGCAGTAGGGAGGGCTCAAAGACTCTCCGAACTCCTGAAGGAGAAGCTCTGTGAGCTTCTTGTACGAAGAAACTGTTGCCGATGTATTAGTTTCTTCCTCAGAGGCTTCCTGGTCTTCTTGAAGAGGAGAACGAGGATGAGGATCCTTATGAGAAATCCTTAGATGATTTCCTAGCTGGGGTATCAGTGCGATGAAGGAGACAAACGTCTTGAATGAGGAGAAGATTCCAAAGTAGAGAGGCGTACAGGAGAACGACGAGTCGTAAAAGAAGGACGCTTATCCGAAAAATTCTTGTCTAAACTCGCATCTTCCTAAATGCAGACAAACTCTTAACAGCAAAAGAGGAAGGACTCCTTTCCCTAGAAAGACCACGTCTATCCCTAGGTAAGGGAAACCTACGAGCACAAGAGCGCCTTACTAAAATCCTGGCGACCGATCGTGAGGAAGAGCGGTCTACTAGGGCGCTCCGAGCGCCTATCTGTCACAGGGCGCTTAGGGAATCCTGGCGCCTACCAAGCGGCGAAACGTTGCTAAAAATAGGGCGCCTATCAGGAGCAGGGCGCTTGAGAGGCTCTTGATGCCTACGAAGCGGAGAGCGGCTGCTATGCTCCGAGCGCTTAAACTGAACAGGGCGTTCGGCGAGATCTTGGTCCTTACCAAGGGGAGAACGTCTGTAAGGCTCCGAGCGCCTAACAGAAGCAGGGCGCTTGAGGCGTTCTTGACTTCTAGCAAGAGGAGACCGATCAGGAGTAGGGAGTCTCGAGAACGAAAGAGCGCCTACAGGGAACGAAGCCAAACGAGGAATCAAGGGGGGGCGTCTTTCTCCAGGAGAAACAGCTACTAAAAGGAGAAACGAAGCAAACGAGGATCAAGGCGTCTTTCTCCAGGAGAACAGCTACTAAAAGGAGGACGCTTACCAGGAGCAGGGCTCCTACTAGACTCTTGATGTCTTACAGGGGAGGAGCGAACTCCATGCGATGAGCGCCTACCAGTCACGTTATCCGACGCCCGACGACAGTAGTCGGAAGGAGAAGTTGCGCCTACTTTCAGAAGGGCATTCCCTAGGTTCTCTGAGAAGGCGAGGAGAAGAAAGATGAGACGGAGACGACGAAATAAGTCTTCTATGACCTGAGCGACTCTCTTCTTGCACGAACTCTAGAGAAGGAGAAACAGAAGGGGCTGAGCTCGCTACCCGAGGCAGGAATCCGATCTGGGGAAATATCTTCATAGTCCAAGGAGCGCCTATCCGACGAATGGCGTCTCGACACCTCCGAGTGGGAGTGGTGTTCCTCTCGTGAAATGTTACGATGTGTAGAAGTATCCTCAAAAGAAGGAGATCGCCGATTACAAGGAGAGCGCTCTTCCGACGAAACGCGCCTCGATCTCTTGATAGGGAGAGACAAATCCTTCCTTCTACGCGATCTCGATGCCAAGGAGTCCGCCAAGGCTGTGATCTGAGCTTGTAGGCCCGCTAGCACTCGAGGAGTCCCCCCAGGATCTTCTTCCGAAGCAAGCTCAGCGCGAGGAGCGGGAGAAGGAGGGCGATCACTGGATCTCCTAGGCTTCTTTGCTTGCAAGGAAGCTACATCAGAAAAGTCTTCTGGGCTGGACGCTAACGTACTGAAGGGAGCCTCCGCACCCCTCTTCAACGGGCGTGACGCCTCCTTAGAGCTCCAACCACGCTTCGGCGAAGGAGAAGAGGATGACGAAAAACACTGACGAAGAATATTCTTCTTCTTATGATCCAAGGCAGCCTGGGAGCGAACTTCAGGATCTGCCGAGGGGACGCTTGACCGGTGGGGGCTCTCCCTAGCCCTCCTGCGGCTTTCGACTTTCCTCCTCCACTGGAACTGGGAGTCTGGAAGAGGTCTAGGCCTGGAGGCACTAAGGAGCCGTCGGACGCACCCTCCACATCACTGGGGTACACTGCACTTATCATCACTGACACTCTTACCTTGATCAGTACGAAGATTCTTGTCTTCCTTAGAACACAAGGAAGCTTATGAGGCCGTCGCCTCTGAAGACGAATCTACGGCTTTCCGGTTGCCGGGGAGCATGGAGCTGAGACCTGGAAGGAAGGTTCTAAAACTACATTAATGTTAGTTTCATTCTCACTCATTCTCGACCTGCTCGAACTCCTTGAAGAAGCTTTACGTACCCTATCCCTTTCAAGTTTCCTAATATAAGAAGAAAAAGAGCCTTATATTCATCTTCGTTCAAAACCTCACACTCTTGACACGGGTTACTAAACGAACATTCATTCCCCCTACATTTAAACACAGAAAGTGTGAGGGGTCAACCGCAGCTTTCGGTACCTCACCTTACATCCATCGGTCAAACATACTCTAAAACAAAACCGGAGTTTTGGAAACAGAATCAAAATCAGACATTCTACAGGAAAATCCAGCGCAAAGTCAATAACGGTCCACAATCAGCGTATGCCAAGCCAAAATAGAGCGAATACATCACCAAAATGTCCAAATCAATCTCCAGGCAAGCGAGAAATGAAGAATATATCGGAATGAAACGACAACAGTTGTTATCACTTCAGCGACAGAAAAAAATCTGGCTGGAGAGATAGATTGGTTCATACGCCCGCCACCCAGCGGCGGGTAAGGTAGACCACCTGACCTACCTGTCGCGTGTGCCGCGAGATTTGAAATTCTGTCGGAACGTCGGAGACTATAGCTAAGTATATATCTGGCAGGGAAGTTCATGTACAAAAATTAGGATTCCTCGTAAATTTTTACTAGTATTTAAATATAGGAATATTAATTTATTACAGTAACAACCTTTGACTTTAAATACGTAACTATGATTATAATTTTATTAAGAGTATACATACTCTAACAATTCAGTTAACAGACACTGCCAAGGATTTTTTTTAAAGAATTCCATGTAGAAAAATCTAGCATCATAATGAAAAGACGACTGTATTTATTCTTGTGTCCATCTTGTATCCATTAACATTCCTCCTTTTACTGTATCCTCTCACTTTCATCACCTATTCTTCTTAAATGTGCAGGATGCTGAAGGCTTTAGGTCACTACCTGATCTTAAGCCCAGATCCTCTCATCATTCTATTATTTTTGTCAACCTTATTCTTTTCTAATGTTCAACTGTGTTACTTGTTAAGAAATGATTTTATCCACTAATTCAAATGAATCAAAGAATTCTGTCAAAAGTACTGAAACAAAAAAGAAATGGAATTGATGAGGTATGTATATGGAAATACAACAAAGTTAGCATGTAAAGGGGAACAAATAGCTATACAATACTGTACTGTACTACTAGCATTTACCTGTGTTTGATATAAAAGCTAGCGCTGCAGGTGATGCCACACTTAGAAGCTTGGGGTTGTGACTAAGTAAGGCTGGTAAATCAAGGCCTGCATGACTCAGGGCAGCCACCATATGAGAGTTGGTTGCTGATAAAGCCAAAGAAAGTGGGGTGTTTCCACGATGGTCTGGTTCTCCGGCAAGACGATGCAACAGATTTGGTCCTAATTCTGTTGCTAATATATGTTGCACCTCTATACATTCCACTTCATCCGATTTTATAGCAGCATGTAAGAAGTTGCAACCATCCTAGGAGTAAAATATATAAAAATCAAAATTTCTATAGCCCACTTTATACCTTAACCTTTTTTCTCTCTCGAGTCACTCAATTTTGAACAATAAAATTTCTAGAATGGTCCTTATATAAATAAAACTAAAAATATCCAGCTATGCCTTACATTTGCCATAAATCTATGCACACCTAATTTTGTTATAATCTACCACTTCTACCTATTCTAAACATTTAAGCTTCATTTCAATTTAGTGGTCATTCGGCTACTTCTCTCAGAGCAATGTCCCACTCATCATAGTTGTAAAATAAATGGAATGCTGCACACAATCTCCATAAATTTTCATGCAATATGTTTGGGTTGAATCATGGATGTATGTAAGTACTGTACATGAACCTTCAGGCTTAAGAAGGCTCAACAATGGGTTGCTACTGCTTGGCTCTGAAACCCAAAAACTAAGCAATTGTAAATGCTGTCAGGCAAGGGTTCTTGTTACAAAATGAAAAGCTATCTCAATAAACCAAAACTCCTAGCTACAGGTAGGCAAGTAATATCACTTAGTTCTACATTAAAGATGTGAATGAGGACTGAAGAACCATAGTTGGGAAGATGGCAAAGCCAAAAATAACTGACTTTCATATTAAGTGAAGACTTATTCTGCTGCAACGTGAAGCAAATGCTGTACACTACATCTAAAAATTAATAAAATTAAACAAAAATATCCTTCCTCTAACATAGGAATATTGCACAGTATTCCTGTGCCCTTTATATGGCTAAAATATTAGTACCAATCTTCTGACAATTACAATGTAACCACATTCAGTCTTGAATTTGAAAATTCACAAAAAAAATTAAAGTAAAGAGTACACTAATACACAGACCATGGCAGCAAATGAATTGATGTAATCAAGATCCAAATAAAACTATAAACACTCAAGTACAGGGATGGAAAATCAACCATTTCTTTTGTACTTACACATCTACACCAAATGCTATCTTGCCTTTTTTTCATTTACTCCCAATCAATTATAACAAGTATATAATATACCGTACTGTGTCACAGCAAGGCACTGTATTCCAACAGATTTAAGCTACTGTGTCATAAGGGCAGGATTTAAAAATAAATATTTTGTACATATCCTATTCTAATATATACAAAAATTGGGAATTAATAAATGTAAACCACATTGCTTTTGTAACTTGCACTCGTTATTAAAAAATGATTCTGGAATTATAACAAATATGTAGACCGACTTTCAGTAATTCTTAGTGACCCTTACTAATTTTAAGAATTCAACACTACACAAGTACATCTAAATATTATCTTTATTACGACAAATTAGTTTAAAATGATCACAGTCACACAGCTTCTGTAGAGCTCAGTATAGTGATTTGTTAACTAATGAGAGAAGAAAATATAATTAAAATAAATTTGGTCTAGTTAAAGTAGTTGGAAAGTTACCATTAGTAGGAGACAAATGGGAACAGAGAAGCCAGCAATGCATCTGGGACAAATAGAAGCTGCAAAGAAACTTTGGTACCATCTACAGGTGCCACACAAGACAGAAGGCTAAAGATAACCCCATAAACCCACTATGGGAATGTTTGAACATACCTTAGTAGTGTGTTCTAATGATTGGGGAAAACTAAGCAGGGCAGCAGCAGCTGGGGTACAGGCATACAGCAGAGCCAGGTAGGTGGGCGTGCGTCCATCATCATCCTCGGCTGCCACACTCGCGCCACATCTCACGAGCACCGGCACCGACCTGGCACACCGCATACCATTACTAGGGATGCTACATATTACCTCCCAACAATATACCATCACCTGTAACCCAAACCATTCATATAACCCTAAAACACACTAATAACTAGCATCACATCTACAGCCATGTGATAAAACCAACAAGTCTGAGTACTGTACCATTAAAATAACTCTTGCAACTTAACCCTTATATAACACACTACACTAACATTTAATAACTTGGATACCTAAACAAATGAACTATAGTACCTTGTACATTAACCCTTCTCTGAAACCATATGGTCTTTTCATAGTCAGCCATTAGGAGAGGAATCAACATACAGTACATAAATCACATACTTCAAGAGTATCCTAACACCATATATGTAGTACTGAACTAGACTAAAATTCAGATTTTCTATAAGATATACAGTAATTTAAACAATTATTCACACTCACTTGACAACATAGCCCCATTATCTGACTGTACTTGGGAACACTGATCTACAGAGAAGCAAATAAGATAAAAAAGATAAAATCAGTTACTAGATAAAGGAACAGTGATCAATAAGACAACTTAACTCTAGGTCATGAAACAATAAACGATGGATGTACAGTATCCTATCAAGTACTTACTTGATTGTAGAAAATTGTAGAAAGCCTTTGAAATTATTACTCTTAATCATACTGAAACCTCCAGATAACCTGTGAACTTGTACTATACAAAGCTAAAAACTGGGATTGCTCCTGTTACAGATCAGTCACACCCAAAAAAAGTATACAATTCATTAAACACATACTAGGCAAGAAACTTTAAAGGTTATAACTACTTTGTACAGATTTTGCATTAATACTAAATAAAATTTGACACCCGATAATATCACTAAAAAGATAAACATTAAAGTTCTGCAATACCAATTGAAATATAACTGACTTTTATCAACAACACATAATAACTGATTACTAAGACAACCAAGTGAACTTTCTTGACGAGAGAGTACGAGATTTATTCGCTTTTTATTTTTTCTTTTCAACTTTCGCTTCCCTAGTACCACCTTTTTCCGACCATAAATTATTAAAGTGTGAAAAAACAGTTATTAAAAACCCATCATTACCCAATATAAGTGGTCTTCATAAATTTGAAACACCCCCTTCCCAATCTGAAAGATAATGATCCTCAGCTGACTGAGCAGTTGCAATGAGAACACATCCAATGGATCTGGATCTTGGTTTCCCTGCAGGTAAGAGCACTAGACTTCTTGGGCTGATCTAGCTTGCCAATAAGCTCTTATTTATTCATAGACAAAGTTAATTTAAATTTTGACCCATATTTCTCTTACACAAGCAATTCATCCTATAATGGCACTTGCTTCTTTCCGGGACATACTACGTAAGGGCTGCCTAACCCAAGGGCATAATAATAAAGAAAAGACAGGAGGTTAACAAACACAATTTTTAACCTGATTCTCATAAATCTAAATTCTAGAATGAAATATTTTATGTTCAAAGCGCATTCATGTCAAATGTTTGTTAACCAATGGAATGGACACTATTCTATCTTTCATCAGTCTCTCTATTTTCCCTTACCTTTGTTAGTTTATCTACAGTGTACTGGAATTTTCTGGGCCCTAAGAATCTATGAGGCACATGAGCACTGGTGATGACCAGAAGATAATTTCCTTTTGAAACATGAATAGACTAGAGTATAGGATTTTGTGAAGAACACGAGAATGCAATAAGTAGTTACGGGTTTGAGTGAAATATTAAATTCTGTAAAAAAAAATTACATCTCATTTTCATTATTTGTACTATACATACTATACGCATATGTACGAAGCTGAAAACGAGAGCCTGAAATTTTAAAGATTTAGAGCAAAACCTTGTTTACTGATGTAGCTGATAACACAGTTGGGGTGAGACAGTAAGGCATCAATGGGAATGACAGGGTACTGGAATGTTATCAAGGGTGTGATACTTCCATGACTGGTTCAAGTATTTTCACAAAAACATTACATTCTCGCAATTCACCAAATTTTTGTTTTTCTACAAGGTTATGCAAGGGAAGTTAAATTCCCTCTCTCTCTCTCAAGAACTGTTGTTTATAACATGATGTACACAGCAATAAAATATTAATTTCACGAACTTGTTGCTATTGTAAGTAAAAATTTGGTAAAAAAATTTTACAAAATCTTTACCCGAGAGTTCAGTCTAGTTACCCATCCAACCCATGAACAATATTTGAGGTAAATACAACCAGACAGAACAAAATAAAAAACCTTGTATAGCTATTTATATATGAAACAGAAAGTTGCTCACCAAAAAGTCACTTATAAAATATGATATAAAACTTATGGAAACTGTATACTGTACTGTTGAATCATATTAAATGAAGGATCAAAGTTCTGTACTCTCAATGGGTAATAATTAAATAAAAAGATGAGTATTTAAATCATGTACAAAAATAGGATTCATTCAGTCCATCAAGAATAACGATCAAATTAACAAACAGCTTCAGGCATAGAGAAAGAAACAATGAAAACAGGTTAGTGGGATGTCAAAAAGGAAACTATGTTAGTGCAAAAAAAGAAGAGAGGCTGCATGGATGTCAACATTAATGAATCAGTAACAATGGTGTCACCGCTAAGAGACATCTGTTGAAGAGGAAAATGCAATCAACATTAAAATACCATCAAAAAGCATGGACGGGACGTCACAAATGGGGAATTTGAGTAAAACTAAAACTAAATACTGATTATTTCTGAAAATGTCAAAGGAATAAGAAAAAGATTCCTGAATTTGTGCAAGGTAACTAATAACATAACATCATATTAACCAAAAACACTGGCTTTTCAGTGAGTAGCACACATTTCTGCCAAACCTCCACCCCAATGCTTTCAGTCCCATTTTCCTTGTTTCCATTACACCTACAATAGGTTACCAGTATCCTTAACCTTTACACCTGCATTACCACAATGACCTATAGACAAATCTTAGCCTCAAGATACCTATCAGTGTACTGCTAAACATCAAGCCCCTTTAGCTCTTTTAACATACACTGTTATATTTTAATTCATACAGTGTTATATTTTAATTAAGTTCACACCAGCTACAAGGAAAAACCTTAAATAAAAAAATCACTTACTGCCAGTTGTTCCCTTGTGCTGCTAGATGTAAGGCAGTCATTCCGTCCATGGTAAGAGGTGTAGATACATCTAATGGGGAGTGAGGGGGCTCTAATTCTTCACCATCCAAAGGGGCCAGCAAAATAGGAGGATCAGATAGAGGTAGAGGTGGAGGCGGACCAGACGGGGATGCAGTAGGATTACAATCTTGAGTTTGTGTAGAGGTTACAGTAGAAAAACCTGGGGCTATGCTAGACAGAGGAGCTACAATTTTATTACTCACTGATGTTAGAACCTCTGATGACATTGAAGATAATGAGAGTAGGGGTGGGGGAGATGATGATGGTAGAGGTGGAGGTGAAACAGAAGGTGATGCAGATGACTTTGGTAAAGCTGCCGTTGCTGCAGTAACTACAGAAGAGGGATCTGACGAAAAGCCAAAAGCATGTGGTGAAGGTGCTAAAGGAGACACAGGAGGTAATGCAATACCCCCATCACCGATATCTATCTTAGCAGACTGTGGAGGGGGTGGGGGAGGGGGAGGAGAAAGAGGTGGCAGTAGTGGAGAAGATGGATGGGTTGGAGATGATACAGGTGAGGATGGGATTGGAGAAGAGGAAGAAGAGGATGAGACAAACTTGTGAATTACTTGGACTGGGGTGTTTAGGAGCTAGGTTGGGTGAGGTTGGTGCTGCTATGTTTGAGGAACCTGAAAAAAAGTACAAGCCATGGTATAACAACACTAAAAATGCCAGACTGACTACATTATCAATATTCATCAAAATATTTCTGTAATCTGGTAATCATTTTATGTACAAAGCAACGATTCAATTGTCTATGGCAGTAATGACACTGCAACCTGAAATAAACATATTATAAAGCATCGCAAAGTATTATGGAGTGTTTTAAAGCTCACAATACAAATTCATTACCTGGAACTAGGCTATTTTCTGAATAAATGAACAATAAATAATATATAAATGCTGTGTGGATTCATGCTATGAGTACATCTAATAAAAGCTTCACCTAAACAATGTACTAGGGTAAAATCTACATACCAAAGAAACAAATTTACTATAAACTCTGTGTGTGTGTGTGTGTGTGTGTGTTTGGTAAACAACACTGGTTACAAAGGAAAGGCTTGTATCATGAGGATTTCAAATTGGATAGAAGAACCCCAAGGACAAGGAGGACCCAGACTACATTTGACTTCAACGTGAACTCATTTAGTACAAAAGCATGAGATTACCCCATAAGCAGCTAAACTGCATTCATGCTATGGACTGAATGAAATATATCAACCATTACTACATCATGCAATTTACACTACATTGAGTCACTCAGACACTGAATAAAAATTGGAATAAAACCCTAAAATTCTTTCAAGCTATGTTAACGGTTATCAAAACTGAATCACTGACAATGTAAGATCATGTTGTTATAAAGGTCCATAAAAAATATAGTAATAATTATTAAGAAAAAAATACTATATAGCCATAATTCCACATAGGAACAAATTGTTTACTAAACTAAAGGATACTAAAACTATACACCACTCATACAAACATGAAGATTAAATCAACCCACCCATAATTCTCTCTCTCACGCAATTCCACCAAACAATATGTATCACCTTCAATTCCAGACAGTATTAGGCATAATGAAAACTAACGTATCAATAAAAAAAAACCCAGCATGACTCCGCATCAAATACATTTTACTGGAAAAGACTGATGACACAGAAATGTTTACCACAGCTATTATTGAGATAATAGCAAATAACCACCACCTCTCTAATATCATCTTCAACCAACTTTAAGACAGCTTTACACACTCAATATCATTAGCATCAACAGCAGCCTACTTT
>NC_087203.1:44457659-44500231 GCF_015104395.2 Macrobrachium nipponense
AAAGTAGGCTGCTGTTGATTCTAATGTATTGAGTGTGTCTTCTTTCTTCTTCTTCTTCCCAGCTTTTTCCCATTTTTATATGGGGTCGCCGTTTCGGATGAGCCGTTTCCATCTATTTCTATCTTGCGCTTCTCTTCCTCATCAATTCCCTTCTCATGTAAATCTCCTCTCACACAGTCCTTCCATCTCTTTCTTGGTCTCCCTCTCTTTCTTCTTCCTTGCACCTCCACTCCCATAGTATGTCTCCCAGCGTGGTCCTCATCTCTCCTCAACAGGTGTCCATACAATCTCAGCCTCCCCTCCTGCACTTTCTTTGATACTTCCACCACCTTAGTTGACCCCCTTATGTAGTCATTTCTGATCCTATCCACTCTTGTTACCCCAGACATCCACCTAAGCATTCTCATTTCGCCACATCCATCTTCTTCTGCTCTGCTTTCTCATGCTGCTGTTTCCGTACCATACAGCATTGCTGTTCTTACCACCGTCTTGGTGAAATTTTCCTTTTAACCTAAGCGGCACTCTTTTGTCACAAAGAACACTCCCGAGGCCGCTCTCCAGTTGTTCCAGCCTGCCTGTACCCGATGTTTTACTTCTTCTTCCATACTTCCTCAGCGTTAACAAAAGATCCCAAATACTTAACTTATCAACTCTCCTTATTTGCTCTCCACAAGCTGAATACTTTCTCTATCATCCCCCTCAGTGGTGGTACACATATATTCTGTCTTGGATCTACTTATTCTCATTCCTCTGTCCTCCAGTACTTGTCTCCATCTTTCCAATTTCACTTCCAGATCTTCCCTGCTCTCTGCACACAGAACAATATCATCCGCATACAATATGTTCCATGGTACTGTCTCCCTTACTTCCTCTATTATAACATCCATCACTATGTTAAAGATAAATGGGCTCAGAGCCGACCCCTGGTGTAATCCTACTCTCTACCTCCAACAAAACCTTCTGTCTCCCCAACACTGCTCCTCACTCTGGTAAATACATTCCGGTAACATCTCGTTGTATCAATCGCACATACTTCTCTGGCACCATCTTCTCCCTCAGGCTCCTCCATTACCTCTTGTTCTCGGGACTCTGTCATAAGCCTTTTCAAGGTCAATGAAATACCATATGTAGGTCCCTTTGTCTTTCCCCGGCAAAGAATTTGCTCCATTATTTGCCTCAGACAAAAATATACAATCTGTTGTTCCCCTTCCCTTCATATCCCATCTGCTCTTTACCTATTTGTACTCTTCTCTCAGTCTAGCATACTATCCATACTTTCCAGTTTTATCTTCAAAGTGTGGGACATCAATTTAATGCCCCTATAATTACCACACTCTTGGACATCGCCTTTCCCTTTAAAAATTGGGATCAATATACTCCCACGCCACTCATTTGTATCTTTTCCTGTTCAAGGATCTTTATCATAAGATCGTACAGTATATCCACTCCTTCATCTCCTAATGCTTTCCATGCCTCCCCCCCCCCCACCGGGATCATGTCTGGTCCGGTTGCCTTCCCATTCTTCATCTTCTTCAGTGCATTTAGTACCTCTTGCCTAGAAAACCTCATTACCATGCCAATGTTCACTTGCCCATCCTCTCTTATTAGCTATTATTTTCTTCATTTAACAACTGTTCGAAATATTCTTTCCATCTCTTCACAATGTCTCCTCCTTTCTAAGCACTACACCCTCTTGATTCTTTATTTGTTTGATGTGTGTATATCTTTGGTGCTCTTATTTCTAGCCTTTGATAGCTTCATCATCTTCTTTAATCCTTCCTTTGTCCCCAGCTCATTATACACATCATCATACGACTTTGCTTTAGCTTGGGCTACCACCTTTTTCACCACCTTGTTTTTCTCTCTGTACCTATTTCTGTCTTCCACTGACTGTGACTCTTCCCATCTTTTCTTTGCCTCCTTCTTATCTTTTACTACTTTCTCAATGTCTTCATCCCACCACCAACTATCCTTTTCTTCCCATATGATACCAGATGTCTCTCCTAGCAGCTCCTTTCCATGCCTTCTTATTACTGCTGCATTTCGTGCCCACCATTCTTGAAACATCTTCAATCCCTATATCAATATCCTCCAAAACCCTCCTCTTAAACTCTCTCTTCTTATCCCCTTCCTTCTGTAATTCGTACCATTTAATTTTCCTTATCCCTTTAGCTTTGGTTTTTCTTTCCCTTTTCAACTTCAAGTCCATACATAGCAGCCGTGTTGGGGGGCTACATGGTGCCTGGAATAACTTTGCAGTTCTTGACCTCCACCAGATTATCCTTTATACAAGAAATAGTCTATCTGGGAGAATCTTCCCCCCCAACTCCTATATGTTATTAGGTGTTCCCTTTTCTTCTCAAAAAATGTTTACTATTGCATGTCGAATGACACAGCAAAGTCCACTACACTCTCTCCTTCTGGGTTTCTCTCCCCAATTCCATGGCCCCCATGCACCCGCCCAATCGCCTCATTTTCATTCTTCGACATGGCCATTCAAATCTGACCCCAACTATCACCCTCTCATGCTCTTCCAGTTCTTGCATATTCCATCCATGTCTCTCCAGAAATTTCCTTCTCTTCTTCTGTGCAACCAACTTGTGGTGCATATGCGCTTATAATATTCAGAATCTCTCCTCCATAACATATCTTCAATCTGATGATACGGTCATTCTTTCTATGCACTTCTATTACCGAGTTCTTTAGTTCACTAGACAGTACTATAAGTCCAACTCCATTTCTACCTTGGTTTTATTTGCTCCACTATAATATAGCTTATATCCATCTCCCAACTCTTTAGCTTTATTTCCTTTCCACCGCGTTTCTTGCACACACACAACATCTACTTTCTTTTTGCTCTCATCAAGTCAGCCAATTCTCTACCTCTCCCAGTCATGGACCCAACATTTAGCTGACATACTCTGAACCCAATGTGAGCTCGCTTCTTTAGCTGCACCCGCTCCTGATGCAGTAGCCCTCGCCTTACCACAGAGTTAGGGCGATGGTCTCTGTGCGTCGTTTACGGAGTACGCCCTAGCATTACCTCTTTCCATATTTCGGCTCATTCCATTTTTGGTTTTGGCACAGATTTTTACAGCCGGATGCCCTTCCTGACACCAACCCAACCCCCCTCCTATTTATCGGCTTGGGACCGGCACCCATAAGGACTTGGTTGCCCCCCCAGGTGGCTAGGTTAATGATATGAGTGTGTAAAGCTGTCTTAAAGTTGGTTGAAGATGATATTAGAGAGGTGGTGGTTATTTGCTATTATCTCAATAATAGCTGTGGTAAACATTTCTGTGTCATCAGTCTTTTCCAGTAAAATGTATTTGATGCGGAGTCATGCTGGGGTTTTTTTTTTATTGATACGTTAGTTTTCATTATGCCTAATACTGTCTGGAATTGAAGGTGATACATATTGTTTGGTGAATTCGTGAGAGAGAGAATTATGGGTGGGTTGATTTAATCTTCATGTTTGTATGAGTGGTATAGTTTAGTATCCTTTAGTACAATTTGTTCTATGTGGAATTATGCTATATAGTATTTTTTTCTTAATAATTATTACTATATTTTTTATGGACCTTTATAACAACATGATCTTACATTGTCGGTGATTCAGTTTTGATAACCGTTAACATAGCTTGAAAGAATTTTAGGGTTTATTCCAATTTTTATTCAGTGTCTGAGTGACTCAATGTAGTGTAAATTGCATGATGTAGTAATGGTTGATATATTTCATTCAGTCCATAGCATGAATGCAGTTTAGCTGCTTATGGGTAATCTCATGCTTTTGTACTAAATGGAGTTCACTTGAAGTCAAATGTAAGTCTGTCCTATCCAATTTGAAATCCTCATGATACAAGCCTTTCCTTTGTAACCAGTGTTGTTTACCAAACACACACACACAGAGTTTATAGTAAATTTGTTTCTTTGGTATGTAGATTTTACCCTAGTACATTGTTTAGGTGAAGCTTTTATTAGATGTACTCATAGCATGAATCCACACAGCATTTATATATTATTTATTTGTTCATTTATTTCAGAAAATAGCCTAGTTCCAGGTAATGAATTTGTATTGTGAGCTTTAAACACTCCATAATACTTTGCGATGCTTTATATGTTTTTATTTCAGGTTGCAGTGTCATTACTGCCATAGACAATTGAATCGTTGCTTTGTACATAAAATGATTACCAGATTACAGAAATATTTTGATGAATATTGATAATGTAGTCAGTCTGGCATTTTTAGTGTTGTTATACCATGGCTTGTACTTTTTTTCAGGTTCCTCAAACATAGCAGCACCAACCTCACCCAACCTAGCTCCTAACATCCCCAGTCCAAGTAATTCACAAGTTGTCTCATCCTCTTCTTCCTCTTCCCCAATCCCATCCTCACCTGTATCATCTCCAACCCATCCATCTTCTCCACTACTGCCACCTCTTTCTCCTCCTCCCCCTCCCCCTCCACAGTCTGCTAAGATAGATATCGGTGATGGGGGTATTGCATTACCTCCTGTGTCTCCTTTAGCACCTTCACCACATGCTTTTGGCTTTTCGTCAGATCCCTCTTCTGTAGTTACTGCAGCAACGGCAGCTTTACCAAAGTCATCTGCATCACCTTCTGTTTCACCTCCACCTCTACCATCATCATCTCCCCCACCCCTACTCTCATTATCTTCAATGTCATCAGAGGTTCTAACATCAGTGAGTAATAAAATTGTAGCTCCTCTGTCTAGCATAGCCCCAGGTTTTTCTACTGTAACCTCTACACAAACTCAAGATTGTAATCCTACTGCATCCCCGTCTGGTCCGCCTCCACCTCTACCTCTATCTGATCCTCCTATTTTGCTGGCCCCTTTGGATGGTGAAGAATTAGAGCCCCCTCACTCCCCATTAGATGTATCTACACCTCTTACCATGGACGGAATGACTGCCTTACATCTAGCAGCACAAGGGAACAACTGGCAGTAAGTGATTTTTTTATTTAAGGTTTTTCCTTGTAGCTGGTGTGAACTTAATTAAAATATAACACTGTATGAATTAAAATATAACAGTGTATGTTAAAAGAGCTAAAGGGGCTTGATGTTTAGCAGTACACTGATAGGTATCTTGAGGCTAAGATTTGTCTATAGGTCATTGTGGTAATGCAGGTGTAAAGGTTAAGGATACTGGTAACCTATTGTAGGTGTAATGGAAGCAAGGAAAATGGGACTGAAAGCATTGGGGTGGAGGTTTGGCAGAAATGTGTGCTACTCACTGAAAAGCCAGTGTTTTTGGTTAATATGATGTTATGTTATTAGTTACCTTGCACAAATTCAGGAATCTTTTTCTTATTCCTTTGACATTTTCAGAAATAATCAGTATTTAGTTTTTTCCCTTGCCCTAGCCCACGCTCACCTTCTGTACGACTAAGTTTTACTCAAATTCCCCATTTGTGACGTCCCGTCCATGCTTTTTGATGGTATTTTAATGTTGATTGCATTTTCCTCTTCAACAGATGTCTCTTAGCGGTGACACCATTGTTACTGATTCATTAATGTTGACATCCATGCAGCCTCTCTTCTTTTTTTGCACTAACATTAGTTTCCCTTTTTGACATCCCACTAACCTGTTTTCATTGTTTCCTTCTCTATGCATGAAGCTGTTTAGTTTAATTTGATCGTTATTCTTGATGGACTGAATGAATCCTATTTTTGTACCATGATTTAAATACTCATCTTTTTATTTAATTATTACCCATTGAGAGTACAGAACTTTGATCCTTCATTTAATATGATTCAACAGTACAGTATACAGTTTCCATAAGTTTTATATCATATTTTATAAGTGACTTTTTGGTGAGCAACTTTCTGTTTCATATATAAATAGCTATACAAGGTTTTTTATTTTGTTCTGTCTGGTTGTATTTACCTCAAATATTGTTCATGGGTTGGATGGGTAACTAGACTGAACTCTCAGGTAAAGATTTTGTAAATTTTTTTTACCAAATTTTTACTTACAATAGCAACAAGATCGTGAAATTAATATTTTATTGCTGTGTACATCATGTTATAAACAACAGTTCTTGAGAGAGAGAGAGGGAATTTAACTTCCCTTGCATAACCTTGTAGAAAAATTTGGTGAATTGCAGAATGTAATGTTTTTGTGAAAATACTTGAACCAGTCATGGAAGTATCACACCCTTGATAACATTCCAGTACCCTGTCATTCCCATTGATGCCTTACTGTCTCACCCCAACTGTGTTATCAGCTACATCAGTAAACAAGGTTTTGCTCTAAATCTTTAAAATTTCAGGCTCTCTTTTTCAGCTTCGTACATATGCGTATAGTATGTATAGTACAAATAATGAAAATGAGATGTAATTTTTTTTTACAGAATTTTAATATTTCACTCAAACCCGTAACTACTTATTGCATTCTCGTGTTCTTCACAAAATCCTATACTCTAGTCTATTCATGTTTCAAAAGGAAATTATCTTCTGGTCATCACCAGTGCTCATGTGCCTCATAGATTCTTAGGGCCCAGAAAATTCCAGTACACTGTAGATAAACTAACAAAGGTAAGGGAAAATAGAGATACTGATGAAAGATAGAATAGTGTCCATTCCATTGGTTAACAAACATTTGACATGAATGCGCTTTGAACATAAAATATTTCATTCTAGAATTTAGATTTATGAGAATCAGGTTAAAAATTGTGTTTGTTAACCTCCTGTCTTTTCTTTATTATTATGCCCTTGGGTTAGGCAGCCCTTACGTAGTATGTCCCGGAAAGAAGCAAGTGCCATAATAGGATGAATTGCTTGTGTAAGAGAAATATGGGTCAAAATTTAAATTAACTTTGTCTATGAATACAAGAGCTTATTGGCAAGCTAGATAGCCAAGAAGTCTAGTGCTCTTACCTGCAGGGAAACCAAGATCCAGATCCATTGGATGTGTTCTCATTGCAACTGCTCAGTCAGCTGAGGATCATTATCTTTCAGATTGGGAAGGGGGTGTTTCAAATTTATGAAGACCACTTATATTGGGTAATGATGGGTTTTTAATAACTGTTTTTTCACACTTTAATGATTTATGGTCGGAAAAAGGTGGTACTAGGGAAGCGAAAGTTGAAAAAGAAAAAAATAACATAGCGAATAAATCTCGTACTCTCTCGTCAAGAAAGTTCACTTTGGTTGTCTTAGTAATCATGTTATTATGTGTTTGTTGATAAAAGTCAGTTATATTTCAATTGGTATTGCAGAACTTTAATGTTTATCTTTTTAGTGATATTATCGGGTGTCAAATTTTATTTAGTATTAATGCAAAATCTGTACAAAGCAGTTATAACCTTTAAAGTTTCTTGCCTAGTATGTGTTTAATGAATTGTATACTTTTTTTGGGTGTGACTGATCTGTAACAGTAGCAATCCCAGTTTTTAGCTTTGTATAGTACAAGTTCACAGGTTATCTGGAGGTTTCAGTATGATTAAGAGTAATAATTTCAAAGGCTTTCTACAATTTTCTACAATCAAGTAAGTACTTGATAGGATACTGTACATCCATCGTTTATTGTTTCATGACCTAGAGTTAAGTTGTCTTATTGATCACTGTTCCTTTATCTAGTAACTGATTTTATCTTTTTTATTCTTATTTGCTTCTCTGTACATCAGTGTTCCCAAGTACAGTCCAGATAATGGGGCTATGTTGTCAAGTGAGTGTGAATAATTGTTTAAATTACTGTATATCTTATAGAAAATCTGAATTATAGTCTAGTTCAGTACTACATATATGGTGTTAGGATACTCTTGAAGTATGTGATTTATGTACTGTATGTTGATTCCTCTCCTAATGGCTGACTATTAAAAAGACCATATGGTTTCAGAGAAGGGTTAATGTAGGAAGGATACTTTAGTTTTCATTTGTTATGGTATCCAAATAATTAAAATGTTAGTGTAGTGTGTTATATAAGGGTTAAGTTGCAAGAGTTATTTTAATGGTACAGTACTCAGACTTGTTGGTTTTATCACATGGCTGTAGATGTGATGCTAGTTATTAGTGTGTTTTAGGGTTATATGAATGGTTTGGGTTACAGGTGATGGTATATTGTTGGGAGGTAATATGTAGCATCCCTAGTAATGGTATGCGGTGTGCCAGGTCGGTGCCGGTGCTCGTGAGATGCGGCGCGAGTGTGGCAGCCGAGGATGATGATGGACGCACGCCCACCTACCTGGCTCTGCTGTATGCCTGTACCCCAGCTGCTGCTGCCCTGCTTAGTTTTCCCCAATCATTAGAACACACTAACTAAGGTATGTTCAAAGACGCTCCCATAGTGGGTTTATGGGGTTATTTTCTTTTTAGCCTTCTGTCTTGTGTGGCACCTGTAGATGGTACCAAAGTTTCTTTGCAGCTTCTATTTGTCCCAGATGCATTGCTGGCTTCTCTGTTCCCATTTGTCTCCTACTAATGGTAACTTTCCAACTACTTTAACTAGACCAAATTTATTTTACTTATATTTTCTTCTCTCATTAGTTAACAAATCACTATACTGAGCTCTACAGAAGCTGTGTGACTGTGATCATTTTAAACTAATTTGTCGTTATAAAGATAATATTTAGATGTACTTGTGTAGTGTTGAATTCTTAAAATTAGTAAGGGTCACTAAGAATTACTGAAAGTCGGTCTACATATTTGTTATAATTCCAGAATCATTTTTTAATAAAGAGTGCAAGTTACAAAAGCAATGTGGTTTACATTTTAATTCCCATTTTTGTATATATTAGAATAGGATATGTACAAAATATTTATTTTTAAATCCTGCCCTTATGACACAGTAGCTTAAATCTGTTGGAATACAGTGCCTTGCTGCGACACAGTACGGTATATTATATACTTGTTATAATTGATTGGGAGTAAATGAAAAAAAGGCAAGATAGCATTTGGTGTAGATGTGTAAGTACAAAAGAAATGGTTGATTTTCCATCCCTGTACTTGACTGTTTATAGTTTTATTTGGATCTTGATTACATCAATTCATTTGCTGCCATGGTCTGTGTATTAGTGTACTCTTTACTTTAATTTTTTTTGTGAATTTTCAAATTCAAGACTGAATGTGGTTACATTGTAATTGTCAGAAGATTGGTACTAATATTTTAGTCATATAAAGGGCACAGGAATACTGTGCAATATTCCTATGTTAGAGGAAGGATATTTTTGTTTAATTTTATTAATTTTTAGATGGTAGTGCTACCAGCAATTTGCTTCACGTTGCAGCAGAATAAGTCTTCACTTAGTATGAAAGTCAGTTATTTTTGGCTTTGCCATCTTCCCAACTATGGTTCTTCAGTCCTCATTCACATCTTTAATGTAGAACTAAGTGATATTACTTGCCTACCTGTAGCTAGGAGTTTGGTTTATTGAGATAGCTTTTCATTATGTAACAAGAACCCTTGCCTGACAGCATTTACAATTGCTTAGTTTTTGGTTTCATACAATGAACTTACCTGTCAGATATATACTTAGCTAAGACTCCGTCGTCCCCGACAGAAATTCAAATTTCGCGCCACTCGCTACCGGTAGGTCAGGTGATCTACCTGCCTGCCCTGGGCGGCAGGACTAGGAACCGTTCCCGTTTTCTATCATATTTTCTCTGTCGCCGGTGGTATCAACATTGTTGTTACTACCTCCTGACTGGAATTTGCTTTTCAAGACTTTTTTGATCATCCATATTGGATTTCTTGGTGACGTACTGGATCGTTGTTTTGGCATTCGCTACTGTGGACTGGATTTGGACTTGCTTTTGATTTTTCTGATAGAATGTCTGATTCAAGTGTTAGTGTGAGAGTGTGTGTGAATGTAGGCTGCAAGGTGAGGATACCGAAGGCTTCGGTTGATCCTCACACTGTATGTCGTAAATGTAGGGGGTTTGACTGTTCTTTGGCTAACACCTGTATTGAGTGTGAGAAGTTGAATGCTAATGAATGGAAGACTCTAACTTCTTACTTGAAGAAGTTAGAGAGGGATAGAATTAGACGGGCTGCACAAAAGAGTGTGAGTACAAGGCCTATTGAGCCTTTTTCTGAGTCTAACTCTCCTATTATTAATGGAATTTGATCCTCCTATGTATCTGAACCCTCACAGGCTTTGCATTCGGATTCGGCTTCGGAAATCGCCAATCTGAAGGCTACTCTTCGTAAAATGAAAACAAAGATGGCGGCCATGCAAGGTAAGGGAAGTGATAGTGAATTATTTAGTGAAGTGAGTGTTCCCAGTGTTGTGGAGGGGGCGTCTGACCGTCCCTGCGATGCTCCCAGGCCTAGACCTCTTCCAAACTCACATACCCAGAGGAGAAGGAAAGTCGAAAGTACGGAGGTTGTGGGGAATCCCCAACGGTCAGGCGTCCCTTCAGCAGGTTCTGTTTCGCTACAGTCTGCTCAGGACCGCTTTAATAGAAGCGTCCTACGAGATTGTTTCTCGTCGTCCGGTTCTCCTTCACCTAAACGAGGGTGGAAGGACTCGGATCTTTCTAGGCCACTGAAAAGGCACTGGAAAGAGCGCGCGTTTGACTCGAGCCCGGAGCGCTTCTCGGAGGAAGCCCCTTCTTCTATCAAGAAGGCTAAGCTGGTTTCGACGCCTCCTCGAACGGTATTTGAGGATCGCACTCCTTCGAGTTCTCCTGCTTCTTCTATTGAAGAGGACGCTGGTGTGGCTTCCAAGAGGATATTGCTTGCAGTACAAGAGCAGATAGCCTGGTTGGAGTTCTTTCGAGGGATCCCCCTCGCAAGAAGGACGCTAGACTTCCCTATTAAGAAGTCTCGTCTTCTTTCACCGGCCAGACGTGAAGCGTCCTCAAGACATGAAGAGCCTTACAAGCGTGGGACGTCTTCCAGGCGCGAAGAGTCTTGCAAGCGTCAGGAGCTATCCGAGCGAGTTGCTCTGGATAAGGATACGCTCAGGCGCGAGGAATCAGCCAAGCGCGAGACGCCAGCCAAGCGCGAGACGCCAGCCAGGCGCGAGGAGTCAGATTTGCGTGAGGCGCCAGACAAGCGCGAGGCGTCAGCCAGGCGCGAGATGCCAGCCAGGCAACAAGCTCCAGCCAAACGAGAAGCGCCAGCCAAGCGCGAGGCGCCAGCCAAGCGAGGCGCCGACAAGCGCGAGGCGCCAGCCAAGAGGCGAGAGCTTTCCAGAGGAGGCTTTCCAGGCGTGAGAAGTCAAGCAGACGCGAGACTTCTTTTGAGACTTGAGAGAGATTCTATTCACTCTATGAGTCCCTCTCCTAGTAGGAGTTTGTCACCAGTAGAGAGAGAACGGGATGAAGATCCTCTCGTTTTTCAGGCAGATTCTCCGCACGGTGTAGAAGGAGATTCGGAAGAAGAGGGTAACGGTAGAGAAGGAGTCTCTAACTATAGAGTTCTGACAGACCTTCTTTTGCAGGAGTACGGAGATTCTTTGACTCCTGCGGCTCCTCCTTCGCCTCGATCACTGTTTTCGAGTGCGGTTGTACCAAAGTCTTTCGTCGGTCTTGAAGATGAGACCTACGATCTCTATGAAGAGAAGCGCTACAGTCTCTAGACAAATGGATGTTTGTCAAAGAAGGATCTGGGCAGAACCACCTTCTGTATGCCTCCAGCCATACTTTCTGGCAAGAGAGGTTTCTGGTACCGAACTGGGGAGAACATGGGCCTTTCTCTCCCAGCGGCAGCCGAAGCGGACTTTTCAACCTTGGTTGATTCATCGCGGAGACACGCTTTGAATGGAGCTCGTGTGTCTTGGGCGATTTCTGAGACGGATATCTCCTCAAGGGCCTCTTCCATATTTTGGAAGTGTTTAATTTCCTAGACTGGTCCCTTGGGGTGATGTCTAAGAAGGCTCATGACTCGGAAGGTCTAGACCCCGAAGTCATTCTGAGTATTCTTTCTTGTATTGACAAGGCAGTACAAGACGGATCGGGAGAAATCTCCTCTCTTTTGGAGCGGTACTCCTTAAGAAGAGGAGTATTTTTAGTGCCTTCTTCTTAAACCAAGGCAGGCGGTTTCTCCCTCACAGAGGTGCAGCCCTGGTTTTCGCTCCCATGTCGGACTTCTTGTTTCCTTCTCAGTTAGTGAAGGACATTTCTCGCTCACTGACTGAGAAGGCGACACAGGATCTTCTCCTGCAAACTGCAAGGAAGAAGAGACCCCTAGTTTCGGTGGACAAGAAAGGACCGACTTCTTCGGTTCAGCCCTTTCGAGGAGGCCCTCCCTCCAGAGCTCCCTCTAAGAGAAGAGGTCCTGAGAGGAGAGGTAAAGCTTCTCCCGTCCCTTTAAAAGGGAAGTGAGACAGCAACCTCCAAACACCAGTGGGTGCCAGGCTTCTCGAATTTGCAGACGCCTGGTCACTCATAAACTGGATGCCTCTTCGGTCGGTGGCCATAATCAGGAAGGGATATCTTATCCCATTCCAGGACAGTCCTCCCTAAACAGACCAGGTTAACCGCGGGAAACTGTCAGCCAGATACAGGGACCCACCCTGTACTGAGGGATACTCTTCGTCTGATGGTGAATCAAATGTGGGACAAAAGAGCTATAGAATTAGTTCTAGAGCAAAACTCTCCGGGGTTTTACAATCGGCTTTTCCTGGTTGTGAAAGCCTCGGGGGGCTGGAGACCAGTACTAGATGTCGCGCTCTGAACAAGTTCGTTCGAAAGGAGAAGTTCTCTATGGAGACTTCGGCCTCAGTCCTTGCGGCTTTAGTCAAGGAGATTGGATGGTGTCTCTGGATCTCCAGGACGCCTATTTTCATGTCCCGATTCACCCTTCGTCGAAGAAGTACCTCCGTTTCATGACGGGGGGAAGATCTTTCAGTTCAGGGCCTTGTGTTTCGGCCTCCACAGCTCCTCAGGTCTTCACAAGCCTGATGAAGAATGTGGCGAGGTTTCTTCACCTCAAAGGCGTCAACATCTCTCTATATCTGGACGATTGGCTCATCAGGGCCAGACAGAGAGACAGTGTTTGGAGGACCTTTCTTTGACCCTAGACCTGATAAAGGCGTTGGGACTACTCGTGAACCTCGAGAAGTCACACTGATTCCCAGACAGAACTTGGTCTATCTGGGGATTCAGATGGATTCTCGGGGTTTTCGAGTATTTCCTTCGCAAGAGAGAATCGTGAGAGGCTTGGAAAAAGTCTCTCTCTTCTTAGGGAAAGAACGGACTTCGGCGAGGGAATGGTTAAGCCTTCTAGGCACCCTTTCCTCGCTCGAACAGTTCTTTCCTCTAGGAAGACTGCATCTTCGTCCTCTTCAGTTTCCTAAGGAGATCATGGAACTGGAAGACGGGACTTCTCTCCGACAGTTTTCTCCTTCCAATGGAGATGAAAACCACACCTGCAATGGTGGTTGTCCCCTCTAAAAGAAAACAAGGGAATTTCTCTGGAAGTTCCGAACCCAAGCCGAGTGTTGTATTCAGACGCATCGGAGAAGGGTTGGGGAGCAACACTAGGACGAGAGAAGTGTCAGGCACCTGGAAGGCAGCACAGGTGTCCTGGCACATAAATTGCAAAGAACTTTCTAGGCAGTTTCACTGGCGCTAAAGTTCTTCGAACCCTTCGTGACAAACAGTGTGGTCCAAGTGAATGTGGGACAACACTACAGCCCTGTCCTACATTCGGAAGCAAGGAGGAACGCACTCCGTGTCTCTATACGAGATAGCAAGAGATCTGCTACTTTGGACCTCACAGAGGAACATCTCCCTCCTGACAAGATTTGTTCAGGGTACGAGAAACGTCAGGGCAGGACAGACTGAGGCAGGAAGAAGCCAGGTCCTTCACAGAATGGACCCTTCATTCAGAGGTGTTGTCAGAGTCTTTGGGATCTTTGGGGCACTCCTCACGTAGACCTGTTCGCCACATTCCTTTCCAAAAGGCTGGAAGTCTTTTGTTCAGTGGTGGAAGACCCAAGAGCTCTGGTGGTCGATGCCTTCCTGCTAGACTGGTCTCATGTGGACGTGTACGCTTTCCCCCCTTTCAAAATCCTAGGGCAAGTGTTGAGAAAGTTTGTAGCGTCCAACGGGACAAGGATGACCCTGATAGCCCCGTTTTGGCCAGCACAAGATTGGTTTGCAGAGGTGCTGGAGTGGACAGTAGACTTCCCAAGATCCCTTCCAAGAAGGATGGATCTTCTCAGACAGCCACACTTCGAGAGGTTTCATCAAAACCTCCCCGCTCTCGCGCTGACTGCCTTTCGACTATCGAAAGACTTGTCAGAGCGAGGGGTTTTCTCGCGAAGCTGCAAGCGCTATCGCTAGAGCCCGCAGAGCTTCCACTAGACTAGTCTATCAGTCGAAGTGGGAGGTATTCAGAAGGTGGTGTAAGTCTAAGAAGTTGTCCTCCTCCAGTACCTCTATAAACCGAAATCGCTGATTTCCTTTTGTTCTTGAGAGAGGTCTCTCACTTATCTGTATCGACGATCAAAGGATACAGGAGCATGCTTTCGGCAGTCTTCAGAAACAGAGGCCTAGAGATTGCTGATAATAAAGATCTGCACGACTTGATTAGATCGTTTGAAACGACAAAATCTAAGGAACTAACTCCTCCCAGCTGGAACCTGGATGTAGTTCTCAAGTTCCTTTCATCTGACAGATTTGAGCCTCCTCTTTTAGCGTCATTCAGGGATATAACAAGGAAATGCTTGTTTCTCCTATCTTTGGCGACAGCCAAAAGAGTTGGGGAACTTCATGCCCTGGAAGATGAAGTCGGCTTTAACAGAGACTCGGCCTTCTGCTCGTTTTAGAACCCTTTTTCTAGCGAAAATGAGAACCCATCGAATCCCTGGCCCAAGAAATTCAAGATTAAAGGCTTATCGAGTCTAGTAGGTAGAGAAACAGAAAGGTCTCTTTGCCCTGTAAGAGCCTTGAAGTTCTACTTACAAAGGAAGAAGAAACAAATGGGAGGCTCTAGACAAAGTCTTTGGTGTTTCGATAAGGACCCCACAAGAATCATGTCTAAGAACGCATTAGCTTTCTTCATTAGAGCGTCATTACAGATGCTCACAAGTTCTGTCCTGACGACTCTTTTTCCGCTTTTAAGAGTAAAAGCTCATGAAGTTAGAGCAGTGGCGACGTCTCTCTCTTTTCAGAAGAATATGTCGCTAAGAAAATCATTGATACGACATATTGGAGGTGCAATTCGGTATTTTCCATCTCACTATCTTAAAGACGTTCGGTGACCTACGAGAAATGTTTTTCTCTGGGGCCTTTTGTATCAGCGGATACGATACTGGGTACTGGGAGCAAACACCAATCCTTAACTTTGTACAATACCTACTACTAGATATTTTCTAGATTTCTGCCTGAAAACAAAGAGGGCTCGGTGCTGCACTGGCGGCCAGTCACTGTTGTTCAGTAAGGAACTCTTGTGATATCTTTTAAAGGAGTATTAAATTTTTTTTTGAGAATTTTTGTATGAAATGCGTTTTAGTTTCGAGTTATGGGTTGTTTGTAATGAGTTCGGGATAACTCAGAACAATTTTATATACTAACATGGTGGTTAGGATCAGGTGGTCGGGATTGGTTATGCTCCTTCATAAGTGTTGTCATAGAAGTGGTCCAGTACCCATTGACAAAGTCCTTTCAGGCTCTGCCGAGTAGCTGGTTCAGTATCCCACATTGACAGACCCACAAGAACTCTAGCCATAGATCTAATATCTCGCTAAAGTCTTGAGGTGATGCAGGGACTACCGGGCTACAGCCACGAAGTCTACCACCTATCAGGTAGGAACCAAGGTTTTTCTTTTATACCTACAACATATGTTGTTTACCTGTCTATTCCATATTAGCTGTCTCTTACCCTCCACCAAAGGGTGCCAATCAGCTAAGTATATATTCTGACAGGTAAGTTCATTGTATGAAAATGGATATTGTTATTAATACAATAAGTTTCATACATACTACCTGGCAGATATATACGATTTAATGCCCACCCAGCCTCCCCGCAGGAGACAGGTGGAAGAGAGAAAATATGATAGAAAACGGGAATGGTTCCTAGTCCTGCCGCCAGGGCAGGCAGGTAGATCACCTGACCTACCGGTAGCGAGTGGCGAAATTTGAATTTCTGTCGGGGACGACGGAGTCTTAGCTAAGTATATATCTGCCAGGTAAGTATGTATGAAACTTTATTGTATTATAACAATATCATTTTTCAGAGCCAAGCAGTAGCAACCCATTGTTGAGCCTTCTTAAGCCTGAAGGTTCATGTACAGTACTTACATACATCCATGATTCACCCCAAACATATTGCATGAAAATTTATGGAGGATTGTGTGCAGCATTCCATTTATTTTTTTTACAACTATGATGAGTGGGACATTGCTCTGAGAGAAGTAGCCGAATGACCACTAAATTGAAAATGAAGCTTAAATGTTTAGAATAGGTAGAAGTGGTAGATTATAACAAAATTAGGTGTGCATAGATTTATGGCAAGTGTAAGGCATAGCTGGATGTTTTTAGTTTTATTTATATAAGGACCATTCTAGAAATTTTATTGTTCAAAATTGAGTGACTCGAGAGAGAAAAAAGGTTAAGGTATAAAGTGGGCTATAGAAATTTTGATTTTTATATATTTTACTCCTAGGATGGTTGCAACTTCTTACATGCTGCTATAAAATCGGATGAAGTGGAATGTATAGAGGTTTTGGTGCAACATATATTAGCAACAGAATTAGGACCAAATCTGTTGCATCGTCTTGCCGGAGAACCAGACCATCGTGGAAACACCCCACTTTCTTTCTTTGGCTTTATCAGCAACCAACTCTCATATGGTGGCTGCCCTGAGTCATGCAGGCCTTGATTTACCAGCCTTACTTAGTCACAACCCCAAGCTTCTAAGTGTGGCATCACCTGCAGCGCTAGCTTTTATATCAAACACAGGTAAATGCTAGTAGTACAGTACAGTATTGTATAGCTATTTGTTCCCCTTTACATGCTAACTTTGTTGTATTTCCATATACATACCTCATCAATTCCATTTCTTTTTTGTTTCAGTACTTTTGACAGAATTCTTTGATTCATTTGAATTAGTGGATAAAATCATTTCTTAACAAGTAACACAGTTGAACATTAGAAAAGAATAAGGTTGACAAAAATAATAGAATGATGAGAGGATCGGGCCTTAAGATCAGGATGACCTTAAAGCCTTCAAAGCATCCTGCACATTTAAAGAAAGAAAGGTGATGAAAAGTGAGAGGATCAGTAAAAAGGAGGGGAAATGTTAAGGATTACAAGATGGACACAAGAATAAATACAGGTCCCGTTCTTTTCCTTTTAAGATGCTAGATTTTTCTACATGGATTCTTTAAAAAAAATCCTTGGCAGTGTCTGTTAACTGAATTGTTAGAGTATGTATACTCTTAATAAAATTATAATCATAGTTACGTATTTAAAGTCAAAGGTTGTTACTTTAATAAATTAATATTCCTATATTTAAATACTAGTAAAAATTTACGAGGAATCCTAATTTTTATTACGTTTCTTCTTAAGTCATGAGGGAAATCCATTACGGAGTAGTTTATTAATTAAAAGCTGGATGTTGAATATAAACCTGTCATTCAACCCAGACATCAACAGATAAGCAAAATTGTGAAATTAACACCAAAGTTGATATGAGCAAAATTGTGAAATGAACACTCCAAAGTCAATAATACTTCTTTGGTATACAAGATGAAAACTCTGAAGTCCTAGTGTACCAGAGCCAAAATCCTCTTTTACTATACAGATTTTTGTTTGATACTTCTTATCATTAAAACCAGGTCAATTAGCTCATTGGTCTGGTTAAACTACTACTTGATATGGTAACAATAATATTTAATAGCAATTTGAATATTGAGAAGTGGACCTAATTTTAATACATACATGGAACTAACTTGATTTATCATGGTTTTTTTAGTAAGTATTGATAATTTCAAGGATTTATCATGGTTTTTTAGTATGTATTGATAATTTCAAGGATTCATAAATCTAATATTAAGATGTATATATACATGGATCACTCCCTTTTGCCTTTCATTCTTTAAACTTTTCTTGGTTGGTGTCGATTTTCAATTGCTAGAGAAAGAGTGAGAGAGACAGAGTGTATATTTGTTTTTTGTTTTTTTCTTTCTTTTTTCCTCTATCATGAGAATTAACAGCATCTTGTTGGGCAAGGACATGTAACATACAAGCCTCTAGGCAACTTAATTTTCTCATTACTATGTAAGAAGGAATTAAAATTGTACCAGTTCTGTTTTCAGGGAATTGCAGAGGCTTTATAGAAATTAAGTTAAATATTTTGTTCCCAGTTCAGTGTTGTTATGATAACTTTTTTATCTGATAGCTGTAATGGTAATAATGACTTATTAATGAGAGTTACATGCAATTATTTTCTGACCGTTGTTAGCAATTTTTTTCTTTATTCCAGACAGGAATGAATGCACTTGCTCCGTTTGGCTGGAAGGTATAGATATTGACAGGCTTGTTGAAGGGGATCCAGGAACTAGGAGTAATGGAGATGATGGCTTTATCAAAGAAGAAGGGAAGAGTAATTGTCTTTGGGCCATAGGAGCTGTGCGTGTCACTCCTGCGACTCTGTGGGCGGCCTTAGAGGAAACGTTGACATCCCTTGCTCGCCATCACTGGGAAGCCTTAGCAAGGTATCAAGGATGTAATGTTTAATGTTGAAAGTAGATGCTTAATGCTAATTTACTTTTGATTTTCCCATTAACCCTCTTACGCCGAAGCGGTAAAAAAAAAAATTGTCTCCCATGTGCCGGAGGTGTTTCAGAGTGAGCGCGGAAGCGGAAAAAATATTTTTTTCAAAAAATCACAGCGCGCTTAGTTTTCAAGATTAAGAGTTCATTTTTGGCTCCTTTTTTTGTCATTGGCTGAAGGTTAGTATGCAACCATCAGAAATGAAAAAATTATCATTATCATATATAAATAATGCGATATATGATAGCGCAAAAACGAAATTTCATATATAATTGTATTCAAATCGCGGTGTGCGCAAAACGGTTAAAGGTAACAAGTTACTTTTTTTCGTTGTAATGTACACTAAATTGCAATCATTTTGGTATATAAAACATTGTAAAACGATAAAAGCAACACAGAGAAAATATTATCACAAAATAATGCATGAATTCGTAACGCGCGGACATAAATATTTTTTTCAAAAATTCACCATAAATCTGAAATTGTCCTAGAGACCTTCCAATTTCTTTCAAAATGAAGACAAATGATTGAATATTACTATACTGTAAGAGTATTAGCTTACAATTGCAGTTTTCGACCATATCTGACGAGTTGAAGTTGACCGAATGTCGAATTTTTTTATATATATATTTTTATATGCAAATTATTTCAGAAATAAGAAAAGCTACAACCTTCAAATATCGTTTTATTTTACATGAAATTGCGCACATTTTCTTCATATAAAAAACTCTATGAAATGCCTAATATGAAACGGAGCAAATATTCCGAGAATGGTACGTACGCATTTCGGAGATTTGTGGCGGAGAATCCGTGCGCGGAGGGAAGGAAAGATTTTTTTTTAAATTCACCATAAATCTAAATATTTTGCTAGAGACTTTTAATTTGTTTCAAGATGAAGATAAATGACTGAATATTACTAGACTGTAAGAGTTTTAGCTTACAATTGCGTTTTTCGACCATTTCGGTAGAGTCAAAGTTGACGAACGTGGTTTTTTTCTATTTATCGATTTATATGCAATATTTCAAAAATGAGAAAAGCTACAACCTTCAATTATTTTTTGTTGTATTCTACATGAAATTGCGCACATTTTCATATATTTAGTTTATGTAACTGCTAATTTAAAATTGGTGCAAACATTACCGGACAATCGCACGTATGATTTTTTTCGGAAGAGTTACAGCGCGGACCTTAAAGAAATGTTTTTTTGTTCATGCAACTTACCTGTCAGATATATATATAGCTGATAATTTCCGACACCGACAGAATTTTAAAACTTACGACACACGTAGTGGGAGTCAGGTGGTTAGTACCCATGTCCCGCCGCTGGAGGCGGGTATCAGGAATCATTCCCATTTTCTATGCATAATTTTTCTGTCGCCGGTGTTGTGAACATCTGTTTACAGCACCTCCGTCTGGATTTGGAAACTTTTTGCTACTTGAGTATCCCTTTTGGTTCTTTTTTGGATTAATTGATTGGATCGGTGGCTAGGCACACGTTATTAGTGGATTGATTTGATTTTGGTTTGGACTTTTCTTGGAATAATATGTCAGGGTCTAGTACAGCTAAGCGCTAGGTTCTGCTCTAGAACTGATTGTAGAGGTAGGCTACTGAAAGCTTCAGTAGACCCACATAACGGTATTTAAGTAAGAGTTTGCAGGGAGCATGAATGTGCGTATGAAAGCCGTTGCAAGGAGTGCGAAAGACTAACAGATTCTGAGTGGAAGGCGTATGAGACCTATCTTAGGAAACTTGAAAAGGATAGGTTAAGGAGGTCTTCCTCCAGGAGTATTTCAGGCGTGCAAGAAATTAATGTTTCTCCTGTTAACCCTCCTTCTGTTAATGCTCCTAACCCTGTAGTTTTGCCTCCGGGCCCTGAAACAGTGTCTGTAGAGAGTAATACTTTATCCTTAATATTGGAATCGATTCGTAATCTAGAATCTAAAGTGTTGGCTCTTGAGAGCAAAAGTGACGTGCAAAAGTGCAGTGATACCCCTTGTGTAGTGGAGGGTGCGTCAGATCGGCCTCGTTTCGCCTCTAGGCCTGGACCTCTGCTTGACTCCCAGGACCTGGGGATGGGAGCATGTCGAAAGCCGAAGGAGGTTACAAGGAACCCCCACCGATCTGACGTGCCTTCGGCAGTTACTGATGAAAATCCCCAGACTGCCAGGGAGCGTGCGCGTGCACGTCTCCTCAAGGAGTGTTTTTCGTCATCGGAGGCTTCATCCCCACGTAAAGGGTGGAGTTCTCAAGGTGCTTCACGTCCGCTGAAAAGGACGGCGCGTAATGTTGACGCTTCACGTCCTAGTTTCTCCGCTTTTGCGATCTTCGCCTGACAGTGCGTTCGCTGCTTTTCCGCCGCAGAAAAGGCGTAGAGAGTCTTAGGAGATCTTCGGACTTGGATTCAGTTAGCTCGTGCGAGCGATACAGTCGCTCCAGAGCTCGGGAAGAGGCCGTACCTGGGCGGGAGGAGGGAGGCGTCCCCTCGCCGCTCTCCTGCTCACAGGATCATTCCCTCCCCGGAGCAGGAGATTCGCCAAACAAGAGGATGATTCAGTCACTGCAGCAGCAACTTCAGGACGCTCTTGCTGCTAGAGAGTCTCTTCCGCGTCGTAGGAAGGATGAGAAGCTTCCTGTGAAGAAGTCAAGACCCGCTCTTTCTCCTCGCTCGCCTCTCTCTTCGTTCGAGTCTCCCTCTAGAGTTCGTTCTGCTCCCCAGCAGCTCTCTAGAGGAGGTGAGAAGTTCGCTTCTCGCTCTCAGGATGAAATATCTCCGCTCGCAAGTCTTCGTGTGTTCGCAAAGCGAGTGGTGGACCGCTGAGCGAAGCTTCTGTGCAAGTGGGCGCGCTTCAGGTGGCCGCCAAACGCGCACCTGTTGTTTGATAAAACGTGCACCAGTGAGCGGCAGCCGCTCGCTGACTGACGCTCGGCGCGCACCAGTGGAAGCCAAGCGTGCACTAGTGGACGCTCGGTGCGCGCCAGTGGACGCCAAGCGTGGTGTGGTAGATGTCGAGTGCGCACCCGTCGGCGCCAAACGTGTGGATTCGGACGGCAAGCGCGCGCTGGTAGACACCAGTTCCTCACCAAGGCAAGTTCAGGTGGATGAAGGAACCCTTCCTGTTCGTCAGTTTTCTTCAGAGTTTCCTCCTACTTCTCCAGTTTCTGAGGAAGGAGTTAGCGATGATTTAGTAGAAGCAGAGGAAGAACAGCAACCAGCTACTGTCTCATCGGACTATAAAGTTTTGTTTTGATGCGTCTTCTACAGTCGGAGTTCGGAGAAACTTTTCAACCGGAGCCCCTCGTACTCCTCCTTCTCAATTTTCTTCTTTTAAGGCAACGAAGACATCGGGGTTCATTAAAATGAAGAAGTCGCTTTCCACGAAGCAAGCGTTCCGGAAAGTCCATGAGTGGATGGAGAAGAGAAAGCAGCGTCAGGAAAGTCTCTTTAGCTTTACCGCCTTCAAGACTCTGCGGTAAAGGAGGCATGTGGTATGAGACAGGAGAAGACATAGGCGTTAAACTACCAGCCTCTGCTCAAGGTGACTTCGGGAGCATCGTAGACGCCTCCAGAAGAGCCCTTCTGTCTTCATCAAAAGTCACTTGGACCCATAACGAGTTCGACTTTCACCTAAAACAGGCCTCTTCAGGACGCTAGAGGTCTTCAACTTTCTCGACTGGTGTCTTGGAGTTTTAGATGCCAGGTCAAGGAGTTCTGATACTATTAGTCTGGGGGGAGCTGTCCAGCGTTCTTTCTTGTATGGACAAGGCCGTCAGGGATGGTTCTGAGGAGTTGGCTACGCACTTTAGCTCGGGGATTCTCAAGAAGAGAGCGCTCTTTTGTAATTCACGGCCAAATCCGTCTCTCCAACGCAAAAGGCGGACTTGCTTTCGCTCCTTTCTCAGACATCTCTTCCCCCAGGCTATGGTTAAGGACATAGCTTCAAGCCTTCAGGAAAAGGCAACGCAGATCTTCTGGCTCAGTCTTCTAGAAGGCCAGCAGCTGCTTCATCTTCTGGAGCTTCGTTTGCCAAGAAATCGAAGCCCTTTCGTGCTGGACCTTCCTCGAAAGCAGCCTCCCGAGGAAGAGGCTCTTCCAGAGGAAAAACCCCGCTCCGTCAAAGAGTAGGAAGTGATTCGGAAGTCCTTCAGACGCCGTAGGAGCCAGGCTTCTTCGATTCGCGAAAGCCTGGGAAGAGAGAGATGCCGACCCTTGGTCGCTGGATGTCGTGAGGAAAGGGTACAGGATCCCGTTCTTGAAGTCATCCCCGCTATCCTCAACACCAAAGGATTTGTCTCCCTCTTATCGAGAGAGAAGCAGAAAGTGCTTTTTCGATCTGCTGGAACAAATGATACGAGAAGCAAGCGGTGGAACAGGTCTTCGACCTGGAATCGCCAGGGTTTTACAACCGCCTGTTCCTGGTGCCGAAACATTCGGGGGGGTGGCGACCCGGGTCCTCGATGTCAGCAGCCTAAATCTCTTCGTAATAAAGAATAAATTCAAGATGGAGACGACTCAATCGGTGCTGTCAGCTTTGAGACCGGGGGATTGGATGGTCTCACTAGACCTCCAAGACACGTATTTTCACGTCCCACCATCCATCCCCAATCAAGGAAATACCTGCGATTTGTCCTGAAGGGGAAGGTATTCCAATTCAGGGCACTTTGCTTCGGTCTGACCACAGCGCCGATGGTTTTCACCATTCTCATGAAGAACGTGCAAGGCTGCTTCATTTGGAGAATATACGATCTCTCTACCTAGACGACTGGCTTATTCGAGCTTCATCGCGGGAACGGTGTCTGGAGGACCTGCACACGACCATGACGTTGGCAAAGTCCCTGGGGCTTCTGGTAAACCTCGAAAAGTCGCATTTGACTCCGTCTCAATCTTTAGTCTATCTGGGGATTCAGATGGACTCAGTGGCTTTTCGGGCTTTTTCCGTCCCAGGGGCGACAACTTCAATGCTTGGAGAAAGTGGCGAACCTTTCTGGGGAAGGAAACATGCTCGGTGAGGGAATGGATGGATAGTTTGCTGGGGACCATTTCCTCACTGGAGAAGTTTGTTTCTCTGGGAAGGCTCCACCTCAGACCTCTTCAATTCTTCCTAGCCAACAGTTGGAAGAACAAGCAAGATCTGAGGCGATCTTGCGTTTAACGAGAGAGGTGAAGGATCACCTAAGTTGGTGGTCAGATCCTCGGAAGCTCGCAGAAGGGCTCTCCCTCAAACTCGGAACCCCGACCTAGTGTTGTTTTCGACGCGTCGTCCACGGTTGGGGGAGCAACACTAGGAGGGAAAGAAGTGTCGGGCACCTGGATAGGGGAACAGGTGGCCTGGCACATCAATCTGAAAGAGCTGTCAGCCATTTATCTGGCTCTCAGGTTTTTCCAGGAAGAAGTATCCGGCAAAGTCGTTCAGATCAATTCGGACAACACCACAGCGCTGGCATACCTAAGAAATCAAGGGGGAACTCACTCGCCTTCTCTGTTTGCCATCGCAAAGGAACTCCTTTTGTGGGGCAAAAGCGCAAGAAGTCACGATCCTGACAAGGTTCGTGTCCGAGTACAGAATGTTCGGGCGGACCTTCTCAGTCGGCGAGGACAGCTGTTGCCGACAGAGTGGACCCTTCACCAAGAGGTTTGCCAGTCGCTGTGGAACCTGTGGGGCTGTCCACAGGTGGATGTCTTCGCAACGTCCAGGACGAGAAGACTTCAACTCTATTGTCCCCTCCCCGCAGTTCTGGACCCGGGAGCAGTCGCAGTAGACGCCCTACTTTGGAGTTGGTCGGGCCTAGACATATACGCTTTTTCCCCCGCTCAAGATCCTCGGGGAAGTGATGAGGAAGTTTGCGGCATCGGAAGGAGCGAGGATGACACTCATCGCCCCCTTCTGGCCGGCAAGCCGACTGGTTCACAGTAGGTGATGTCCTTCCTGGTAGACTTTCCGAGGACTCTAACCCTTAAGGAAAGATCTACTCAGACAGCCCCACTTCGAGAGGTACCACAAAAACCTCCCCAAGCTCCCTGAGTCTGACTGCGTTCAGACTATCAAGAAGTTGGCCAGAGCAGAGGGGTTTTTCAAGACCTGTGGCCAAGGCGATTGCCACCGCAAGGAGGCCCTCCTCGATCGCTATGTTACCAATCGAAGTGTGCGGTCTTCAGATCCTGGTGCAGGAAGAAGGGCATTTCCTCCACCACAACCTCTGTGAGCCAGATAGCTGACTTCCTTCTTCATCTGAGGGAAGAAGTGAAGTTAGCTGTTCCAACTATTAAAGGCTACAGGAGCGTGCTTTCCTGTAGTCTTTAGACACAGAGGACTCAATTTGTCTAATAATAAGGACATTCATGATCTCATTAGATCGTTCGAGACTAGGAAGGTAGTCCAGCCTAAAGTACCTCGTGGAACTTGGATGTGGTACTCAAATACTTGATGTCGAGTAACTTCGAACCGCTTCATTCAGTTTCTATCAGGAATCTGACGAAGAAAACGATCTTCCTAACCGCTCTGGCGACGGCGAAGAGGGTTAGCGAAATTCAGGCCATTAGCAAGCAGATTGGCTTTTCAGAAAGTAGTGCGGTGTGTTCTTTAAGTCCCATGTTCTTAGCAAAGAACGAGAATCCTTCCAACCCGTGGCCGAGGTCCTTTGAAATCAAAGGGTTGTCAGATATAGTTGGAAACGAACGTGAGAGATTCCTGTGTCCTGTCAGGGCTCTAAAGTTCTATCTGCAGAGAACTAAAGCTTGCAGAGGTTCATCGGACAATTTGTGGTGTTCAGTGAGGAAACCTGATCTTATGTCGAAAAACGCACTGGCGTTCTTCATCAGGAATACGATTCAAGAAGCGCATAATAAGTGTAGTGACAGTGATTTAAAGCTTCTGAAAGTAAAAGCTCACGAGGTGAGAGCTATTGCTACTTCGGTAGCCTTTCACAAAAATATGGCTCTCAAAGATATTTTGAATGCCACATTTGTTCCGATACGTAATACAAACTTGAGGTCCTTTAACAATAGGAAGTAGCTAGCGGCAGCTGGAACGGTCGTAAGCTTCGAACAAGGGGAGAACGGTAGTTAACTGCTTGTCCGATCGTCGCGCGCCGCGCGACTGGGAGGTAAACAAATCACTTTTGCTTTCGGCCGCGGGTGTGAAGGACGTGTTCGTCATCGCTCTCTGCCCGCTTCATCGTCGTATGCTTTGTTTTTTTTATTGTGTTTTCTACTAATGGTTTGTTTGACTTGAAAATGAAACTGTAAGTACACTGTTTTCATTTTCATTACTTAATTATGAACCAACATGGAGTTATCGCCGTAGATGCGGCGATTTCCTCTCTTTTCATGAATTGAACCTTGAATTATGTCTCGGTGCCGAGGGCGGGCGCGCTCGCGCGAGTCATGTATTTTGGGCGAAGTGTGTAATTGAAAAATGTAAGTACTCTTTTCATTATATTTTGCCCTGTGCGTTCGTTACGAGAGTGTGATTGCGCTCGGCACGAGCCTTTTAATTTTGTATAATAGAATGCAATGAAAGTGGATTCGCAATTGCAATATTCTTTTCATTTTCATTTATTTATTTGCATGAAATTTAATTTGGATCAATTTTCGTTCTTACCCGGGAATTGATCCTTACGATTTATGTGAAAATGAAATCGCAAGTGCAGTATTCTGTTTTCATTTCATATTTATTTTATGATAGCATCAGTTATTGGATCAGTTTTCCGTTCTTACCCGGGAATTCGATCTCCCCTTTAAGTTCTATGAAGTGAATCGCAAGGGCAGTTATTCTGTTTTCATTTTCATATTACTTTTCACTGCTGTGCGGGGGTAGGGTGGGGAAGCGAAGGTCTGCCAGGAAGTCGTCGGAAAGCTCTCCCGCGACTCCCTTGGTATCCGATTCTTCGTCTTCCTTCCTGCCCCCCGCGCTCAGCTTCTTCGTTGTATTTTGTATTTGGGGTCTTCCTTGCCGTTCGGGGGTGGGCGGGGCATGTCTTCCCCGTGCGAGGGAACCCTCTTACTAATCTATCTATGTTTACCGCAGGTGCTACATCCGTGGGAGACGACCTTGGTACAAGGTATGGACCACCGCGGAGGCAGGGCCGGTGCCTATCATCTCCACGGGTCTGCTGCAGCGTCTAGCGAGGTCTGGGGCGGTCTCCACTACTACCACGGCCGCTTAATGCTGCTCCCCCCCCTCCTGGTCTAACACTCCCCATGCTGTGTCGATGACGCCGTCTGCCGCTACTAGGGCCGCAGCCGTACCGAGGTGGGGTTGCCGCCGCCGCCTGTTTTCTTCGTGTTTGCCTGCCCCAGACTTCCGCTGTTCCAGCAGCTCGCCCCTGGACCGGCCGCCAGGACCCATGGTTCCGCTGGCTGCCCGATGATTCTACGAGGCGATCGCTGGGCCTGCCGTACCTGCCGCTGATTCCCGCTGTTGGCTTGGCTGTCCCTTCTGGGTCTACCGCTGCCGCTGTTCCTGCCGCTCCTGAGCTGGTTGCTGTTCCTGTCGCTCCTGATTCCTGTGCCTGTCCATGCTGGTCCTGCCCACGGTGTGTCTTCCCCAGTCCCAGGTCCTTCCGGACAGGTGCAGTCGGGCCCTGTTGCTTCGGCAACTGCCCCGGCTTCCCTCCTGGATGGAGGACCTGACGACTGTCCTGCGAGAGCTGACGAGGAAGAGGAGAAGAGGAAGCTGTCATCTTCGTCTTCATCGTCTGCTGTTGCCTCTTCCCCTTCGACTTCTAAGGCCCATAAGCCGAAGAAGAAGAAGGCTGCCTTCCCCCCCTAGAAGTCTCCTTCGGGAACTTCTAAGAGACCCGTACCCACCCCGGTGGGACGGGGAGTACCTTCCTGTCTGGTCCTCCTGCTCCTTCGGGGAGCGGGGCCCGTCTCCCCTTCCGTAAGGAAGAGATAGACGGGGACCAGAGGAGTATCGGTTAGCTCTGGTACTTCCTCGCCTGGTGCTAGCGGCGATGCCGCTACGCCAGGTTCCGGCTCGGTCTCTCGTTCGCGGGAGCTCCCGAGTGTACGTTCTCCCTCGGGAGACCGTGCAGCCAAGTTCGGCGCCAGAGCTCGCTCGGCGCCAAGACGCGGCACGGAGCAGAAGGCTGGTGAGAGACGCTCAGGTGACTCTTGCCAGGCCAGCGGCCGCTCTTGCAGCGACCAGCTGGTAACCCGGGTTTTGGTTTTTCCCCCCTAAGAAGGCTCCTTCGGGACCTTCTAAGGGCCCGTCTCGCTCCGGCGATTCGGGGAGCTCTTCTGCTGGTCCTCCTGCTCCCTTGGGAACAGGGCCCGTCTTTTCTTCTACCAAGGAGAAGAAGACGGGGACCAGAGGAGTACCAGCTTCGGCTGGCACTTCCTCGCCTGGTTCTAGCGGTTCTGCCGCTAAACCAGGATCCGCCTCGGCTTCTCGTTAGCGAGAAGTACCGAGTGGACGGTCTCCCGCGGGAGACCGTCCAGCCAAAGTCTTGACACTCGAGCTCGCTCGCCGCCAAGACCGAAGCGCGGAGCAGAAGACTGGCGAGTGTCGTGCAGACGACTCTCGCTAGGCCAGTGGACTCTCGCAGCGACCAGCTGGCTGCTCGGGTGACGTGACGGTCGCTGACCAGCCACGGGTTGAGGCGAGGAAGGGGTCCCCGCGGTCGTCGGTACCAGCCACGGCTGGTACCAGCGGCTCGACGCGCCGAGAGGACGCTCGCCGGTCTCACAGCGACAACGAGCCTAGCAGGTCACCTGACGCCGCTCCCATCGGGACCGGGCGGAGACGGTAAACCAGCAAACAGCTCGCCTGACGCTAGAGATCAGTGTCGACGTTCTCAGCCGAGCCTCTCGCCCAGGCGAGCGGCAAGGCTAGGCCTGCTGCTCGATCGCCACTGCGGGTGGACGATCAGCAGCAGCCCTCAAGCACGCTGGTCCTGCCAGCGAGCTAGGGGGGAGCGTCAGGTCTGCCTCTCCCTGTACATTCACACTCCTCGGGCTACACCGGGAGGAGCGAGGTACCTATGAGTGATCGCGAGAGGTGCGCCGCTCGCGATCCCGCTATGACGCCGTATGGACCAGGCACGGTTCTAGGACCGACCAGGACATACGCGCAAGTAGCTGGAGGCGACCGTCAGGGGTCTGCCGCTGTTCCTCCTTCTGAAGGAGGAGTATCTCGGGATCTGTTCTTGTTGGAGGACTGGACGTCCTACTCCGCAAGACACGGTTACTCCCGAGATACAGAGGAATTTGCGAAGTCATTAGCTGATTCGTCAGCATAATGACCTTGCGGAAGGATTGCCGCTCCCACCAGCAGAGCCCAGTCTCTGCTCGAGTCGTTTTGGGGCCCGAGAGGGAACCCAAACCGACGGTGGGTCTGCCGCGATCGGAACTTGCCGATTCTGTCTCGAACCAGAGTCTCTCGTCTCCGGACAAGAAGGCTCTCTCAGTTCTGGCCGGTCGATCAAGCTACTTCCACCTCCTCTACTGCGACAGCGGCGTTTCTACGTGTCTTCGGACACCGTATTTGAATACTCCTTCGGTCCTCCTGAGAGGTTTCGACCTCGACGAGGACTGGAATGAGTCGGAGGACGGTATCGGCTCTCTCCTGTCAGGTGTCGATCAGCCCCACCCAGACGACGTTCACAGTGGCGGCAGACCCTTACCTACAGTGGAGAGTTCGTAACCCTCCGCGGGAAAACGTTTTCTCCTGACGATACGTTTTCCCAGACTCTGAGAGGCCATCGCCGCAAGGCGATGGCTGTTCCTACTCTTCTCCAACTACTAGTTCCACTGGGAAAGGCGAGCGAGTATCCAATTCCTCCCCATTCCCTCTCTCCTTACGGTTACGAGGGAAAGGGGGAGGGATCCTACAGAGATTTCTCTGTAGGATCCCACTTCGGACTGCGCTACCGGGGGGACCTTCGGGTCCTACCTGACGTAAGCCCCGGTCGTTGAGGAGGAATCCTGCCCCATTCTCGATTTCTACGGGAATCGAGAGGACCACCAGCTGATTATCGTTTGACGAATTCGGTGGGGTTTCGCAGACTGCTTAGAATTCTACGGTAATTTCTAACGCATTCAGTGTTCGAGTTTTACAATCTCCAAACACTTACGCGAGACCACGGTCCAAAGTGAGCGAGACGAGAATCCCCGATATACACGATAATCGGGAACCCTCGCCTATGCTCGAATTCCTGGAATTTCTAGCATTGGGAAGAAGAACTGCTGCTGAAGAAACTATCTCACAGTAGGCGACCAACCTGGACTAGAGAAGATCGGACGGGAATATCCAGTTTGGCTTGAACTATCGTCTTAGTATTCTGTTCACCATTGAAGCTTTCCTTCGAGGAAGACTTCTTCCTTCACTCTCTTTGATAGAGATCGACGGTGGTCGATCTCCAATCCTTATTTTGTTTTCTTGAAGGAAAGAATTTAGGACGGAGATCGTTGTTCAGAATCCTACAAATATACTACGTATATTAACCTCGCGACATGATTCTACTAAGCAGTTGAATTGTCCGAGGGGTAGGCGCATATCCTAGTTAATCTACGGATGCGACTTTTAAGAGAAGTATTCTAATTGAACTGCAACTCGGGGTTGCCTGCAACCTCCCATGTAGTTTTCCAGTTTTGTTCTAATTTTATATACGTTATGGTTTTGTCATGACAACACCATTTCAACGTTTATATTTACCGAAATTCGTTTCGCCTAAATATAATTGCTCGAGCATATCTTTTATGCTCGGTAGTTCTAGCCGAACGCATTCCTTCATGGAATAATGGATTACCTGGCAAACTCAGGATGACGAGTCAGCGAGAGCTCAGGCTCAACTACTGCGTATTGAACTGCCTGATAGCAGCTCAGTATCAGCTGGGCCTCCGATATTCACGGTCCATGTATGTCTCTCTCTGCCCTGCTTTGATTGACTACCGAACCGTATCTCTGCCCAACAATCATGGACTTAGGTGTCTCTGATTAACGGGGATTCTCGCAATAATGAAGGACCATCTACTGCGTGACGCTAGATTCCATCGCCTTCGACATTGCGAGAATTTTCAACAGAGATATCTCTTGGACTCTTTCATCTTTCTGTTTACCGCACTGGTAACAGAAGTCTGTACAAGTCTCCCGCTGCATCGCACTGCGATAAGGCGAATGATTTTGCAGACATCTGAGTTTGTCTTCAAAATATCTCTTATTCGTAGGTGTACAATTGTTCATTGTTCAACCGAATTACGAGATGTGTCAGAAGACATCGCCTACTCTCCGACCTGACAGCTCTACTTCCAAATGTTCAGCCCATGAGAAGCAGTTCTTCAGGCGGCTTTCCCCTGTGTTTTCATTACTGAAGAACGCCCCGCTTTCATTGCAACTACGACTTCTCACCGGACAGCAATGAAATAGCGGTTAGCGTTTTCAGTCATTTGTAAGCACAGGTTATGAATCTTGAGAATCCTTCTCTCGATTCATATGTGAAGACGTAGGTTGCATTCAATATCTACCTTCGTCTTCAACGGTACATAGTGTTGTTTCTCCTTAGCTGAGATTCAACAACATGAGATGTTTTTACCTTCAGGGACCTCGGTCTCTAGAAGGCAATTGACTTTCGCCTGTTGGGCACATGCCTTAAGAGAATCATCACCTCGCTGTCCGGCATTGGTGACAAACAAATACATTATTTGTTTGGTCTCTCGGCATAACCCTTTAAAGGCGAAGGTCACGTGACTTACTCGGATGCTTTGACAACTTGCCTCCTACCGAACGCAGTCAGTCGGCGGCTGTCAGAGCGGCCGAAAGTCAGTTACGAACTACGCTGTTGACTTAGTTCGGTTGTTATCAGAGCAATCATTACTTCGTTTAATAGCTTGTCACAGTACCCATACCATTGACACCCACCATGGAGTGTCGGTGTCCTATCCACTACCGAGAACTTCGCTGCATGGGGATAGGAGGATGCGAGAGACTTCGTGGCAAACGGACAGACCAGTATGGGTACTGGACATCACCGAAGTAGAGAAGAGGGATAGGTCATGCGACTATTTCCTTCTTTTCCTCTGAGGAACTGCATGACTTCTCCTGCGAAGTCAAGCATCCAGGGGATGGGGATCCGTGACGCTCGATTTCGTACCGAACTTCGTAGCGAAGACTCAGAACCCTTCGGTCCCTGACGATTGGTTCGAGTCGTTCACAATCCCCTCCCTAATGGACTTCACCGCCTTCGATGCGAAGGAGTATGCTGCCTTGTCCGCAAGAACTTCTCCGTGGCGCAGGTACTGAAGGCAGGGGTCTGGTCAACCAGACCACATGCCCTTCCTTCTACCTTCGGGATATTGCCCACAGGTCCTTGGATCTTTTTCCTTGGGACCCGTGGTGGCTGCTCAACACGTTGTGTAGCGAACCCAGACCCTCGCAGGCTGAACAGCATCGAGTCCTGGTGTGACCATAAGAATGGATGAGTGAATGAGAGTGTGACTGGCTCCTCCCCATCTTTTTCTTCCCTCTACCTGTGGTTAGAGGGTGGACACGGTCGTCACCCTGCTGGATAAGGACAAGATGCAAGGTGAGCTACTCAACAGAGCCCCATCCTATCCCTTTCACTAGGGATAGGAGCGTATATCCCACACTTCCTCAAAAACAGGGGGAATAGGAAGTGGATGCCAGCTTGAGACAAACCCATACTTTATGTTTGCCTCTTGCAAACAGGAACAAGTTCTTGCTTGCTGGTACGAAGAGATACGCTTGCCTCTCTCTTAGTACTCGGCCCAGAGGTCTGACGATTGATCCTGCGGTGCACACCCCGATCAATCGGACAGAGCTTGGATCCCTCCCTCGCTCTTACGACCAGGGAGGCATTCCAGGGATGGACGAAAAACACCAGTTCTGTTGTCATCAAAAGACTCAGATCCTCCCACCAAGAAGTGAGTCTTCCTATTGTTAAAGGACCGATGGTTTGTATTACGTATCGGAACAAATGACAATTTGTCGAAAATTGCATTTTTGTTTTCCTAACTATACAAACCTGAGGTCCTTTACATATAGTCCCTCCTCATGCCACCCCTCACTCTGCGTATTTTGCATGGGCCAAAAGCAAAAGTGATTTGATTTACCTCCCAGTCGCGCGGCGCGCGACGATCGGACAAGCAGTTAACTCACCGTTCTCACCCTTGTTCGAAGCTTACGACCGTTCCAGCTGCCGCTAGCTACTTCCTATTGTTAAAGGACCTCAAGTTTGATAGTTAGGAAAAATGCAATTTTCGACAAATTGTCATTTTGGGTTTAGAAGCAATTCGGTGTTCGCTTCACACTACCTGCGGGAGGTGAAAGTGACATACGAAAATTGCTTCTCCTCGGACCATACATGCTGCAGACACTGTTTTAGGGGCAGGAGGTAACACTCATCCTATCCTTTTCGGGATTAGGGGGGTTTTTAATTTGTGTTTATGGTTGTGGGGTGACCGCCTGGGGCGGGTCTCCCTTCCATTAGTTTCGTTAAGTGGGATACCTTTGGTAAACTAAGCCAGGTGGTGGTATTTTTGTCTTGTTGCCCTCATTAGTATGGTCCATGGTCTAGTCACGTCGTGGTCTCGCCCCTGTTGACAGATCATCTGGAGTGCACCAGCTTCATAGGTCTCTACCTTGCTGGCAACTCTAGTAGCACAAGCAGACTTACGTGGCAGTAATCACGAAGCCAGCTATGCTAACAGGTAAGGAATCAAGATATCAATTATCTGCACATATGTGTTTCCTAAATCCTCTATTCTGTCTCTCCCACCACCAAAGGTGGGATTCAGCTATATATATATCTGACAGGTAAGTTGCATGAACAAAATGATATTGTAATGATACAATTAAGTTTGTTCATACTTACCTGGCAGATATATATAATTAAGTACCCGCCCACCTACCCCTCAGGAGACAGTGGAAATAAAAATTATAAATAGAAAATGGGAATGATTCCTGATACCCGCCTCCCAGCGACGGGAATGGGTACTAACCACCTGACTCCCACTACGTGTGTCGTAAGTTTTAAAATTCTGTCGGTGTCGGAAATTATCAGCTATATATATCTGCCAGGTAAGTATGAACAAACTTAATTGTATCATTACAATATCATTTTTTCATAAATTCACCATAAATCGAAATATTGTGCTAGAGACTTGCCAATTTGTTGCAAAATGAAGGTAATGCTTGAATATTACTAGAATATAAGCGTTTTAGCTTACAATTGCGTTTTTCTACCATTTCGGTAGAGTCAAAGTTGACCGAATGTTGAAATTTTGGCAGTTATTGTTATTTATATGAAAATATCTCAAAACTGATAAAAAGCTACAACCATGGGTTGTTTTTAGTTGTATTGTGCATGAAATTGCGCACATTTCCATATATAAAAACTTTATATAACGCTAATTTTAAAATGGTGCAAACATTACCACAATCACATGTATGATTTTTTCGGAAGAGTTATCGTGCGGACGTAAGGAAAAAGTTTTTTCATAAATTCACCATAAATTGAAATATTGTGCTAGAGACTTCCAATTATAGTTGCAAAATTAAGGTAAATGATTGAATATTACTAAAATATAAGAGTTTTTAGCTTACAATTGCGTTTTTCGACCTTTTCGGTAGTCAAAGTTGACTGAAGGTTGAAATTTTGGCAATTATCGTTGATTTATATGAAAATATCTCAAAACTGATAAAAGCTACAATCATCAGTATTTTATTGTTGTATTACACATAAAAATGCGCACATTTTCATATATAATACTTCATGTAACGGCTAATTTACAATGGTACAAAAATTATGTCAAAGTGACGAAATAATTTCCGAGATGTATCACAGATACTTTTTAGTGTGGCAAGAAAGAAATTCGCGCTTGCGCGCTGCGTAACGATGTAAACAAAACAACTCCTTGATCCATGAACTTCCAGCATCCCCCAAGGCGCGTGATTCAAAAGTTTTAGGCTGGTAGGACCTATAAGTATTTTCCACGAATTTTTAAAAAACTTTTGTAAGTCGACGATAAAATATGTCCAGTCGGCACACGGGAGACAAAAATGTCGACGAAAATATCGTCCAGTCGGCGTAAGAGGGTTAATATAAGCTAATAAGAAAATGTTCATACAAAAATTAATAAAGTGAAACATGATTTTCTAAACTTTTGCTGTAGTAGACTGCCATAACATTAATGTTTTATAGATCAAAAGTGTCCAAAACATTTTAAATCTTAATGGGACCAGGTAATAATCAGTATGCAGCAACCCAGGCAGCAAAACTGAGGTCAGCCAATTTAAGAAAAATAACCTCAATGTAAAGAGGAAGATATACAAATGCACATGGTGTAAAAAAAATTTTCTATTTTTTTAAATTACCCTTCCTTCCACTAGAAGTTGACAATGGCTACTTACAACCCTTTGTCGAGCCTCTTTTTCAATACAATCGTAAATTTTACGAAGTTATGTGATTTTTCTGATAAATAAATGAAGTCAAGAATCCCATCTAAGCCCTGAGCTGCCGAGTCTTCTTATTAGTCCGTCAAAAAGTTGCCATTAGTGAATTTATGGGGCTATAGAAGTAATAGCATCTCTTTCAACGCCTGATTCCCCCAAATCGACAGCACGTAATATTAGTTTACAAGTCACTCCGTCCACCACCCAAAACCTGTTATTGCTGCTCGTAAGCATATCCGTCCACTAAGGATTAAGTGAGTATATTATATAAATTGCAGGGTAACAATATCTCCTTTTCATTCCAGGACTCAAGGTTATGGGCAGAACTCAACTGGCAGTTGTCGTCGTAACGCTCAACCTCGGGGGGAGAGAAGGCGATCAGACCCATTGCAAGAAGTTGAAGTGAGCGCATCATTCCTGGGGCTTAACAAGTCTGCTATCAGTCATTTTTCAATTGGGCACCACAAGTGGAGTAGAGTGAGTTGAACAAGATGTATTTTTAGAAAAATAAGTTCACTTGAGATATTGTGTGCCATTAATACTTTACATAATGCATTTAACCCCTCCAATGATCAACTTAAAAATTATGGGAATGCACTGGCAGTTTAAGTGAAACACATTTAATGAGATTATCCCAGAGAATGAAAGTTGTTCCGATACGTAATCCACATCTGGTCCCTTTAAAAATAGGAAGTAGCTAGCGGCAGCTGGAATGGTCTTAAGCTTCCGACAAGGGGTAGAACGGTAGTTAACTGCTTGTCCGACAGTCGCGCGCCGCGCGACTGGGAGGTAAACAAATCACTTTTGCTTTCGGCCGCGGGTGTGAAGGACGTGTTCGTCATCGCTCTCTGCCCGCTTCATCGTCCGTATGCTTTGTTTATATTGTGTTTTTCTACTAATGGTTTGTTTGACTTGAAAATGAAACTGTAAGTACACTGTTTTCATTTTCATTACTTAATTATGAACCAACATGGAGTTATCGCCGTAGATGCGGCGATTTCCTCTCTTTTCATGAATTGAACCCTTGAATTATGTCTCGGTGCCGAGGGCGGGCGCGCTCGCGCCGAGTCATGTATTTGGGCGAAAGTGTGTAATTGAAAAATGTAAGTACTCTTTTCATTATATTTTTGCCCTGTGCGTTCGTTACCGAGAGTGTGATTTGCGCTCGGCACGAGCCTTTTAATTTTGTATAATAGAATGCAATGAAAGTGGATTCGCAATTGCAATATTCTTTTCATTTTATTTATTTGCATGAAATTTAATTTGGATCAATTTTTGTTCTTACCCGGGAATTGACTTCCTTACGATTTTTTTGTTATGTGAAAATGAAATCGGCAAAGTGCAGGGTTGTTCTGTTTTCATTTTCATATCTTTTTTATTTTATGATAGCAATCATATTATTGGATCAAGTTTCCGTTCTTACCCTGGGAATTGATCTTTTCCCCTTTAAGTTCTTATAAAGTGAATCGCAAGGGCAGTATTCTGTTTCATTTTCATATTACTTTTCACTGCTGTGCGGGGGTAGGGGAAGCGAAGGTCTGCCAGGAAGTCGTCGGAAAGCTCTCCCGCGACTCCCTTGGTATCCGATTCTTCGTCTTCCTTCCTGCCCCCCGCTCAGCTTCTTCGTTGTATTTTGTATTTAGGGTCTTCCTTGCGTTCGGGGTGGGGCCATGTCTTCCCCCCGTGTGTGAGGGAACCCCTCTTACTAATCTATCTATGTTACCGCAGGTGCTACATCCGTGGGAGACGACCTTGGACAGGTATGGAATACCGCGGAGGCAGGGCGTGCCTAGCATCCAGGGCTGCTGCAGCGTCTAGCGAGGTCTGGGGCGGTCTCCACTACTACCACGGCCGCTTATGCTGCTCCCCCCTCCTGGTCTACACTCCCCATGCTGTGTCGATGACGCCGTCTGCCGCTACTAGGGCCGCAGCCGTACCGAGGTGGGGTTGCCGCCGCCGCCTGTTTTCTTCGTGTTGCCTGCCCCAGACTTCCGCTGTTCCAGCAGCTCGCCCCTGGACCGGCCGCCAGGACCCAGGTTCCGCTGGCTGCCGATGATTCTACGAGGCGATCGCTGGGCCTGCCCCGTACCTGCCGCTGATGTGATTCCCGCTGTTGGCTTGGCTGTCCCTTCTGGGCTCTGACCGCTGCCGCTGTTTTCCTGCCGCTCCTGAGCTGGTGCTGTTCCTGTCGCTCCTGGTTCCTGTGCCTGTCCATGCTGGTCCTGCCCACGGTGTGTTCTTCCCCAGTCCCAGGTCCTTCCGGACAGGTGCAGTCGGGCCGTGTTGCTTCGGCAATAGCCCCGGCTCCGGCCTGGATGGAGGACCTGACGACTGTCCTGCGTGAGCTGACGAGGAAGAGGAGAAGAGGAAGCTGTCATCTTCGTCTTCATCGTCTGCTGCTGCCTCTTCCCCTCGACCTTCTAAGGCCCATAAGCCGAAGAAGAAGAAGGCTGCCTTCCCCCTAAGAAGTCTCCTTCGGGAAACTTCTAAGGGCCCGTCCCACCCCGGTGGGACGGGGGGTCCTTCTGCTGGTCCTCCTGCTCCTTCGGGAGCGGGGCCCGTCTCCCCTTCCGTAAGGAAGAGATAGACGGGGACCAGAGAGTATCGGTTAGCTCTGGTACTTCCTCGCCTGGTGCTAGCGGCGATGCCGCTACGCCAGGTTCCGGCTCGGTCTCTCGTTCGCGAGAGATCCCGAGTTTTACGTTCTCCCTCGGAGACCGTGCAGCCAAGTTTCGGCGCCAGAGTTCGCTCGGCGCCAAGACGCGGCACGGAGCAGAAGGCTGGTGGAGAGACGCCTCAGGTGCTCTCAAGGGACTCTTGCCAGGCCAGCGGCCGCTCTTGCAGCGACCAGCTGGTAACCGGGGTTTTCCCCCAACCCCCCCTAAGAAGGCTCCTTCGGGACCTTCTAAGGGCCCGTCCTCGCTCCGGCGATTCGGGGAGGGGGCTCTTCTGCTGGTCCTCCTGCTCCCTCGGGAAACAGGGCCCGTCTTTTCTTCTAACCAAGGAGAAGAAGACGGGGACCAGAGGAGTACCAGCTTCGGCTGGCACTTCCTCGCCTGGTTCTAGCGTTCTGCCGCTAAAACCAGGATCCGCCTCGGCTTCTCGTTAGCGAGAAGTACCGAGTGGACGGTGTCTCCCGCGGGAAGAACCGTTCAGCCAAAGTCTTGACACTCGAGCTCGCTCGCCGCCAAGACCGAAGCGCGGAGCAGAAGACTGGCGAGTGTCGTGCAGACGACTCTCGCTAGGCCAGTGGACGCTCTCGCAGCGACCAGCTGGCTGTCTCGGGAGTTGACGGGTGACCCGGTCGCTGACCAGCCACGGGTTGAGGCGAGGAAGGGGTCCCCGCGGTCGTCGGTACCAGCCACGGCTGGTACCAGCGGCTCGACGCGCCGAGAGGACGCTCGCCAGGTCTCACCGCGACAACGAGCCTAGCAGGTCACCTGACGCCGCTCCCATCGGGACCGGGCGGAGACGTAACCAGCAACAGCTCGCCTGACGCTAGAGATCAGCGTCGACGTTCTCAGCCGAGCCTCTCGCCCCAGGCGAGCGGCAAGGCTAGGCCTGCTGCTCGATCGCCACTGCGGGTGGACGATCAGCAGCAGCCCTCCAAGCAAACGCTGGTCCTGCCAGCGAGCTAGGGGGGAGCGTCAGGTCTGCCTCTCCTGTACCTTCAACCTCCTCGGGCTACACCGGGAGGAGCAAGGTACCTATGAGTGATCGCGAGAGGTGCGCCCGCTCGCGATCCCGCTATGACGCCGTATGGACCAGGCACGGTTCTAGAACCGACCAGGACATACGCGCAAGTAGCTGGAGGCGGACCGTCAGGAGTCTGCCGCTGTTCCTCCTTCTGAAGGAGGAGTATCTCGGGATCTGTTCTTGTTGGAGGGACTGGACGGTCCTACTCCGCAAGACACGGTTACTCCCGAGATACAGAGGAATTTGCAGAAGTCATTAAGCTGATTCGTCAGCATAATGACCTTGCGGAAGGATTGCTGCTCCACCAGCAGAGCCCACGTCTCTGCTCGAGTCGTTTTGGGGCCCGAGAGGGAACCCAAACCGACGGTGGGTCTGCCGCGATCGGAACTTGCCGATTCTGTCTCGAACCAGAGTCTCTCGTCTCCGGACAAGAAGGCTCTCTCAGTTCTGGCCGGTCGATCAAGCTACTTCCACCTCCTACTGCGACAGCGGCGTTTCTACGTGTCTTCGGACACCGTATTTTGAATACTCCTTCGGTCCTCCTGAGAGAGGTTCGACCTCGACGAGGACTGGAATGAGTCGGAGGACGGTATCGGCTCTCTCCTGTCAGGTGTCGATCAGCCCCACCCAGACGACGTTCACAGTGGCGGCAGACCCTTACCTACAGTGAGAGTTCGTAACCCTCCGCGGGAAAACGTTTTTTCCTGACGATACGTTTTACCCAGACTCTGGGAGGCCATCGCCGCAAGGCGATGGCTGTTCCTACTCTTCTCCAACTGCTAGTTCCACTGGGAAGGCGAGCGAGTATCCAATTCCTCCCCCATTCCCCCTCTCCTTACGGTTACGAGGGAAAGGGGAGGGATCCTACAGAGATTTCTCTGTAGGATCCCACATTCGGGGGGACTGCGCTACCGGTGGACCTTCGGGTCCTACCTGACGTAAGCCCCGGTCGTTGAGGAGGAATCATGCCCCATTCTCGATTTCTACGGGAATCGAGAGGACCACCAACCAGCCGATATCGTTTGACGATTCGGTGGGGGTTTCGCAGACTGCTTAGAATTCTACGGAATTTCTAACGCATTCAGTGTTCGAGTTTTACGATCTCCAAACACTTACGCGAGACCACGGTCCAAAGTGAGCGAGACGAGAATCCCCGATATACACGATAATCGGGAACCTCGCCTATGCTCGAATTCCTGGAATTTCTAGCATTGGGAAGAAGACTGCTGCTGAAGAAACTATCTCACAGTAGGCAACCAACCTGGACTAGAGAAGATCGGACGGGAATATCCAGTTTGGCTTGAACTATCGTCTTAGTATTCTGTTCACCATTGAAGCTTTCCTTCGAGGAAGACTTCTCCTTCACTCTCTTTGATAGAGATCGAAGGTGGTCGATCTCCAATCCTTATTTTGTTTTCTTGAAGGAAAGAATTTAGGATGGAGATCGTTGTTCAGAATCCTACAAATATACTACGTATATTAACCTCGCGACATGATTCTACTAAGCAGTTGAATTGTCCGAGGGGGGGTAGGCGCATATCCTAGTTAATCTACGGATTGCGACTTATAAGAGAAGTATTTCTAATTGAACTGCAACTCGGGGTTGTCCCTACAACCTCCCAGGAGTTTTCAGTTTCAATTTTATATACTTATGGTTTTGTCACGACAACACCATTTCAACTTTTATATTTACCGAAATTCGTTTCGCCTAAATATAATTGCTCGAGCATATCTTTTATGCTCGGTAGTTCTAGCCGAACGCATTTCCTTCGTGGAATAATGGATTACCTGGCAACTCAGGATGACGAGTCAGCGAGAGCTCAGGCTCAACTACTGCGTATTGAACTGCCGGATAGCACTCAGTATCAGCTGGGCCTCCGATATGCACGGTCATGTATGTCTCTCTCTGCCCTGCTTTGATTGACTACCGAACCGTATCTCTGCCCAACAATCATGGACTTAGGTCTCTGATTAACGGGGATTCTCGCAATAATGAAGGACCATCTACTGCTGTGACGCTAGATTCCATCGCCTTCGACATTGCGAGAATTTTCAACAGAGATATCTCTTGGACTCTTTCATCTTTCTGTTTACCGCACGGTAACGAGTCTGTACAAGTCTCCCGCTGCATCGCACTGTCCGGCATTGGTGACAAACAAATACATTATTTGTTTGGTCTCTCGGCATAACCCTTTAAAGGCGAAGGTCACGTGACTTACCGGATGCTTTGACAACTTGCCTCCTACCGAACGCAGTCAGTCGGCAGTGTCAGAGCGGCCGAGTCAGTTACGAACTACGCTGTTGACTTAGTTCGGTTGTTACAGAGCAATCATTACTTCGTTTTAATAGCTTGTCACAGTACCCATTACCATCGACACCCACCATGGAGTGTCGGTGTCCTATCCACTACCGAGAACTTCGCTGCATGGGGATAGGAGGATGCGAGAGACTTCGTGGCAAAAGGACAGACCAGTACGGGTACTGGACATCACCGCTAAGTAGAGAAGAGGGATAGGTCATGCGACTATTTCCTTCTTTTCCTCTGAGGAACTGCATGACTTCTTCTGCGAAGTCAAGCATCCAGGGGATGGGGATCCGTGACGCTCGATTTCGTACCGAACTTCGTAGCGAAGACTCAGAACCCTTCGTCCCTGACGATTGGTTCGAGTCGCTCACAATCCCCTCCCTAATGGACTTCACCGCCTTCGATGCGAAGGAGATGCTGCCTTGTCCGCAAGAACTTCTCCGTGGCGCAGGTACTGAAGGCAGGGGTCTGGTCAACAGACCACATGCCCTTCCTTCTACCTTCGGGATATTGCCCACAGGTCCTTGGATCTTTTTCCTTGGGACCAGTGGTGGCTGCTCAACACGTTGTGTAGCGAACCCAGACCCTCGCAGGCGAACAGCATCGAGTCCTGGTGTGACCATAAGAAATGGATGAATGGATGAGTGAATGAGTGTGACTGGCTCCTCTTCCCATCTTTTTCTTCCCCTCTACCTGTGGTTAGAGGGAGGGACACGGTCGTCACCCTGCTGGATAAGGACAAGATGCAGGTGAGCTACTCAACAAGAGCCCCATCCTATCCCTTTCACTAGGGGATAGGAGCATATCCACCACTCCTCCAACAAGGGGGAGGAAGAGGATGCCAGCTTGAGACAACCCATACTTTATGTTGCCTCTTGCAAACAGGAACAAGTTCTTGCTTGCTGGTACGAAGAGATACGCTTGCCTCTCTCTTAGTACTCGGCCCAGAGGTCTGACCATTGATAATTTTTTCCCCCCTGCGGTGCACACCCCGATCAATCGGACAGAGGCTTGGATCCTCCTCGCTCTTACGACCAGGGAGGCATTCCAGGGATGGACGAACACCAGTCTGTTCATCAAAAGACTCAGATTCCTCCACCAAGAAGTGAGTCTTCTATTGTTAAAGGACCGATGGTTTGTATTACGTATCGGAACAAATGACAATTTGTCGAAAATTGCATTTTCCTAACTATACAAACCTGAGGTCCTTTACATATAGTCCCTCCTCATGCCACCCCTCACTCTGCGTATTTTGCATGGGCCAAAAGCAAAAGTGATTTGTTTACCTCCCAGTCGCGCGGCGCGCGACTGTCGGACAAGCAGTTAACTACCGTTCTCCCCTTGTTCGAAGCTTACGACCATTCCAGCTGCCGCTAGCTACTTCCTATTGTTAAAGGACCTCAGGTTTGTATAGTTAGGAAAAATGCAATTTTCGACAAATTGTCATTTTTTTAATGTTAACCCGCAA
>NC_087203.1:44500731-44543231 GCF_015104395.2 Macrobrachium nipponense
AGCAGCCTACTTTGCCAATGCTTAAATTTTCTAAATAACCCAAGTTGTGTGACAACTTCTGCAATGTCAACAGTCAGCTACAATGGACATTTGTTGAGGAGTAAAATCTTGGGAACATTAGTGGTTTTATCACAGGCAATAAATGAAAATTACAACTACTATCAAGATCAAAATCTAAAATTTGAAGAGTATGTCCCAAAAATATCTTTAAAAAAATATAAAGGTGTCCCAAAAATATCTTTAAAAAATATAAAAGTATGTCCCAAAAATATCTTTAAAAGAAATATTAACATTGATCAAATTGGTAATACTGAATCAGATAACCCTCAAGAAAATAGAAATGATGAAGTAGTCCCTTAAAGCTCAAAATATACTTAAACTTTGCTTCAACTAGTATTTTTAAGACTGCTTAATACAGCACTATTGTCATATATTTATATAAGACACTGAAGCTCATATTGAGATATTTGGTTTTGTTTAGACTTATCAAAACCTTAAATTCACCCAAAAAATCAATTCTTGTTTTTGTATTTCATCTCACAGTAAGTACTAGAAATTTCTTCATATATTGGCAAATAATTTAAAAATCAGTAATTTAATTACAGGTTTGTAGTTTGTAAATGCCAATGACATGAACATTGTGGGGATCGCTCACAAGTTACATTCTAAAAATTATACAGGGTCAATATCTGCATTTCACCCCGACATACAGTCTGTTTATTACTGCTCAAACTAATTGCCAAATTGTAAATTTTTCTTGTTCTATCATATGAAAAGTGTTGTACAAGTCTGTGTAAAAATCTACAAGTGGATCAGGTACTTTGAAGATTCTATAGGATTCAAAACTGACATAAAACCTGTGTCTTAGCATCCTTCCCACTTGGTTTGGTCACTTTCATCAGTGTTTAGCTGTTAGAATGCGTTCTGGATGGAACAAGCACAGTTTTATCAAAGAACTCTCCACATGAGATCTATAAAGCAAGACATTATGCATTGCTTTCAGGATATAGCCTCAATTCTCCAAGTAAGGTAGGTAAAATCCTTAATTCTGATACAAATGAACTGGAGCATAGTGAGTACCACCAAATTTAAAACCCTACAAATTGTAAAAAGTACAAGCAATGGGGATTTACCATACTTCACAATGTATAAGGGAAATGTCATAAAGGCCCAGTCAGAAGTAAAGATAAGAAAACACTTTGAATATGAAAATTAATGTAAAACCCATCACCAAAGACAAAAATGCTGAGAGAATATAACAGAAAACCAAAGGTAACCAGTTTTTGTGAATCGGTCATGAAAAACTACTGCATAATAAAAAAAATTATTATTACTAAAAATAATTACCAAAAATTAATACCACCTCAACAATTCAGAAATTGAAAACTAGCTCAAAATGGAAATCCAAACAACTAATCCCCACATTGTGGATACAAGAAAAAAAATCACTCACATTACTACTGGGTGCCAAGTGATGCCTGTGGCCCAGAAGAAAAACTACCAAAAACTCTTACAAATTTACAAATCACCACAAATAATAATTAGAATGAATGCATGAAAATTAATGTTATGTCATACTAGCAATGGAGCCACAGAGATGAATGAAGACCATGTTGGATAATGAATTGGGTCTGAGCATACAAATAGATTAATTCAAAGGTCCACACTCAATATGATTATGATTAGTCTTTGGTCCAATAAAATAACAATAACTCTGGAGTGGAAAAAGATGTACACGATAGATTGCTCACACTGGGAGAGGTCACGAAGGAAATACGAAACAAGCACCAAAGAGGGGAGAGAAAAAAAAAAAATGGTATTAAAGGAGGATGAAACTAGTGTGGATTCGTCAAGACTAAAGAGACTGTTAGTAGAACTGCACAGAGGTGGGAGAAGAGGGAGGGGGGATCCCGACTTCAGTTCTCACCCGACTGGAACTTCAAGTGTTTTCTTTTGAAGTCCTGTACACACTTGGATGGTCTGTCCATTATATATTAACATTATTTTATGATTTAGTAAAGCAATGGTTTGATTTTCTCTAAAATATTTCAGTCTCTACTCTCAATTCTTGACAGGGCATTGTACGTACTGAATATTATGCAATAAAATGACCAAACTGACATGCAATTAAAACAAATCATCATCAAACACAATTTTGTGATGGAGAAAGACGTGCATATTAACAATTCATTCACGAGCCAAACAATTTTTGATAAGCTACACCAGAGAACAATTTTGCATTTAGCCACACCTAGCATTTAAAACAGCATGTCCTAATTCTAACTGAATTTCTTAACACTAAACACTATATGAAAATTATAATGAACCAGGTGAAGCCTCAACTAAAATGATACTTTCCAAAATAAAATTTCTTTTAAATGAGTAAGCAAAAGTAAACTTTACACACTATCAACAAGCATTTCCTAAAGTTGTGTAGAATCCTAAAAGTTGTAAAGCTTTGGTCAAATGTCCTAAACATCACCAAAGGTTGGCAAAATTCATGAATGAAACACTAAAAATAAAGACTACTCAAGATATTCAATACAAAATCATGGGTTCACATATGCTATGAAAGCCACTGAATAAACCACAACAGTACACTGAAAATGTTATTACTGATTCAAAAAAAAGGACCAAATAATTTGTACATATCATGAGTAGACCATTAATATGTAAGATATTGCCTACAATACTTCAGTACTGCAAACAATTCTTTGAAAGTAATAAGTAATAGTTACACAACACGTTCTAGGACCCAAATTTAGCCCCTATCTTTAACATGCTAATCAGCATGTTAAAAAAATTACCCCAATAAGTATAAAAAAAAAAATTATAACGGGTATACAATGCCTACCCTAGTCTATGCAGCAGAAACATGGGCAACGACATGGAAAATTAAATTTTGAAAAGGATTTACCAAAGATGTGGTATCATGAGGCAGAGAAAAAAAAAAAAACAAAAAAAAAAAATAAAAAATAAAACAGGGGGGGGGGGGGGGGGGGGACAACTACAATCCTAAAGACTGGGATGGGATGCTTTTGACAAGTAACAAGAATGGATGGGGAGTAACAAATAAGTAAAGCACTTGATGTATAAGTAGCAGGATGCAAACATATAAAAAGGCCCAATATATCATGAAAGGATACAGATAAACCTGCTATTATCATTATTATTATTATGAAGTAGTTTAACCAGACCACAGACTTTATATAGCAGACCTAAGGATATGTCTTTTTTAATGACATTTATGAGTCATTATTAAAAATGGCAGAAAACCTCAGAAAAAATTTAAATGATTTGTTTCCAAGGCTTGAAATTCATTACCAATAGTATTTTTGACATTCACACAAAAGATGTTTAACCATTACTGTTACTTTATGTTCTACACATAAGGGGACAGGATTACATGGGCTATTCACCAAACATCCATGGGTTGAACAAAAGTTACTATTTCTATGAAGGGTCACAATTATGTACTTGTATGTGTTGTTCATCTTGATAGGATGAACTCCATATTCAAAATTTGTGCTTGATTTGTTTAATTTGTTACTATTTTTTACATCTTTTTAATTTTTTACTATTTTAGGTACATTATTCTATATCATCTGATTAAAATGGGTTTTAGAGATACAGTATTACATAATCACTGACTGAAATATCTACAAGTTATGTTGTGAACCCGATGTGTCAGACAAAGTGACGTTTATGACAGTATATTTGAAGGGCTTCTTAAAACCATCCTGGAGTCACTGTAAATTACAAGTCTTGGTGGTGGCATGTTTTTAATCCTTTTAAATGTCCACCACATGTAATAAAACTGTAGATTATACTATGCAAAGCTTATGTTGTTTGCATGTATGGGTAATAGCATGGATTAAAAAATTGTTTGCTCTAAAATAATATGGTGTCGGACAATTGTTTATAAAGATATACCTCTCACTGATCTTTTCCGAAGGTACTACTTGCCAGAAACTTTAATGCACTTTGTATGGTTACATTGTAAGGAAAAAGGAGGGATTTATGCATCATCTAAGGAGGACATTATCCATTCCAGTGATCGCTGTATTGTCAAGTGGGGGGGAAAAAAAAAAAAAAAAAAAAGTCATTTGGTTAACAGCTCAACCGCATAAATTTGGTGGTAAATAAATAAGTGCTCTTGATTTGAGGTACTCATCTACAGGTTTCTGTATCTCCTTATACAACCTAAGATAGTACTGGAAGAATGGAAACTGCAAACTGCACTTTTACAACTATTGCGGACATTCTTAGACTTGCACAACTTCTGCTCATCTTGAAGTACTCTAAATGAGAAGGTGACTGTCATGAAGTTCACAATTACCTAATTCTCACCCAATAAAGTACAGTATGATTATATATTGTATAATTGTTATGGGTATAGATAAGTGTGATTATATATTGTATAATTGTTATGGGTATTTTATGCATTGTTGAAATATGGTGGGTGTCCTATATATGGACAGCATGTGGTAGATTCTAGAAGGTGTCTGTTGATGTATTTAAGTTGTGTTGTGACGTCATAGGCGGTGACGTCATAGACAAGATGGCGGCGGCGTCGGCAGGATGTAAACAATAACACGGGGCAGTAGAAAGCACGTGTTGGTGGTGTGTGGTTGGTATGGGAGAGCTCTCTGTCTGGTAGGAGTTGTTTTTTGGGTCGTAAGTCTTGTGGTGCTGGTGTTTTAAGGTGATTTCTGGAGTGTACTGGAGTTGGAGAAAGCGTACAGGTGGGTAGATTATTCATTTTTATAGAGAAAGAAAGGGGTTAGGTTAGGCCAAAATTCAAACTGGTAGCAGAGCGTGGTTGATCAAAGATGCCTGGATCCGACAGTGAACAAAGGGAGACTACTAGATGGAGAAGGGAATGTCCTAGGTTTAGCGGGATACAAGAAGAATATAAAGAATGGAAAGGTCAAGCCGAAGATTGGCTATTGTTGTATGGAGAAGATACAAAATACCCGGCGATAGAAATGAGAATGAGCTTAAAAGGGAAAGCCCGAGAGCTAGTGGAAGCATTAGATAAAGATAAACTTACTGGTACAGAGGGTCCAAAGTTAATCCTAGAGAAACTAGATAAAGCCTATCTAAAAGACTCGGTAATGGAGAATTACGGTAGAATAAAAAGATACCTTCTAATAAGAAGAGAATCTAGTGAAAATATGGCGGACTATTTAATTAGATATGAGAAGGCAGCATCTGAGTGTGAAAGAGCAATGGGGAAAGGCGCGCTTGAAGGCGAAGTCAAGGGGTATCATGTAATAGAGCAAGCAAATCTCACGGAAAATCAAAAACAAATGGTATTATCGGCTTGTGGGCAAGAAAAGCTAGAGTACGGAACAGTGTCGCAAACAATGAAAAGACTATTTGAGGGATTGGGGACTAAAGAGGAACGGGAATGGTGGGGTTCGTCAGAAGGCAATACCAGTTCTGGGAGAGGGAGGGAAAACCAAAGATATCGGGGAAGATGGAACCGAGGAAGGGGTGGTAGAAATCCTATAAACAAAGAAGGGAAGGTAACAGTATGTGCAATATGCAGCTCAGAATGGCATTGGGCTAGGGATTGTCCTCAGAATTTTCATAATAGGAAGAAAACTGAAACAAGACTAGAAGAAAATAAGCTGAAAACAGAAAATGGGACAGAAGAAGAAGAGGTTTATGTAGGAGAAGTTAATAAAATAGTGGAAGCATCGTGGGAGGTGGTTGATGCAATTTTGGACACAGGGTGTAAATCAACAGTTTGCGGGGAATTGTGACTAGCACGTATTGTCATGGATTTGAGTCAGGAAGAGTTGAGGAGAATGAGGGACACTAGGACAGAGTCTAATAAAGTGTTTAATTTTGGTGAGACATCTTATAAGTCCAGAGGAATAATAGAAATACCTGTGATACTAAAAAACAGAAAGTTTTATTTGAAGACGGAAATTCTGCAAGGTGATATACCCTGGCTGATAGGTAAGCAAACCATGAGTAAAATGGGTATGACCCTAAATTTAAAAGAAAATTGTGTCATAGTAGAAGTATTAGGGGGAATGAAAGTAGAGTTAAGAGAAGACGAACAGGGTCATTTAAGAGTACCTATAAGGAGGAGGAAGGTAGAAGAATTATTACTGGAGGGTTGGAAGGGAAAGAATCCGAGGGAAATTAAGAACACAATGAAGAAATTACATTTACAGTTTGGTCATGGAAGTGGAGATAAAATATGGAAGCTAACAGAGGAAGCACAATGGAGTAATGGGTTAATCGAAAAAGAAAAAGAGGAAATAAGAAAGTTACTAACGGAACTGATTAAAAATTGTGAGGTTTGTAAAAAATACAAAAGAAACCCCGCCAAACCGGTAGTAGGCTTTTCTTGGAGTAAAACGTTCAATGAAGTCGTAGCGATGGATGTGGGAGAGATAGAAGAGAGAAAGTTCTTGGTAATAGTGGATATGGCAACGAGATATTGTCAGGCCTGTTGGATAAAAGATAAGAAACCAGAAACTATAATAAAGATACTTTTTGAGTGCTGGTTTGCTATATTTGGAGCACCCTCCAAATATTGTCAGATAATGGGGGAGAATTTCAAAATGAAAAAGTAAGGAGGATGGCAGAAAAATGGAATATTAAAGTATTAGCCACAGCATCAGAATCTCCGTGGAGCAACGGATTATGTGAAAAGACCGTAGGCATGATCAAGGGAAGTGTAAGGAAGATGATGGAGGAAGAGGAAGTAGATTGGTCCATAGCTTTGAAATGGGTAGTGAGTGCTAGGAACTGTTTAATGAATAATGGAGGTTTCTCTCCCAACCAATTAGTATTTGGAAAAAACCCTTCACTGCCTAACCTAATAGGAGAAGAAAGTTCAAGTCCTGCAAGCAGAGAAAAAGGGATGGAAGAGGGTATGGTAAGGGACACACTGAATGCAATGCACAAGGCCAGAGAAGCATTTATAAAAAATGAGTCCTGTAATAAAATAAGAATAGCGCTAAACAAAAACATCAGAGAACATAAATTTGAAGAAGCAGTGGTAGGAGATGAGGTATTCTATAAGAGGGAAAATGAAAATGAATGGAGAGGACCTGCTCAGGTAGTGGGAGTATCGGGGAAAACAATAATAGTCAAACATGGGGATTCTTTAAGAGAAGTAGCTAGGATACATGTGACAAGGATTCAACGACGATCACCAGATACAGAAGAGATATCGGCTAGAATAGATAAATCCCATGGGGTGAAAGGTAGGTCAGATGGCCCAAATGAAGGGAAAGTAGATTGGCTGGAAGGAGAGGAGATAATAGGTGAGAGAAGGAATGCAGACACAGAAGAGACTATAGAAAGAGAGGTGATAGAGGAAACAGTGGAAGATAACGGGCAAAGTGGGTCAATAGAAAGCGAGTTAATGGAAGAGATACCAAAATTCAAAAAGGGAAATAGAGTTAGAGCTATAAACAATGATACAGGACAAGTAGAAGAATGGACTATTTTAGGTCTTGCAGGAAAAAGATCAAGCCAAGCATGGGCTGATTCGTACAATATACGAGACTCACAGTCAGGTGACAAAGGGTGGGTTAACTTGAGGGATTATAGTCAGGTAGAAAAAATTGAAGATGAAGAGGAGGTGTTGCTGGGATTTGACAATAGAAGCATAATGGAAGCTAAAGAAAAAGAACTTCTAAGTTGGAGAGATAACCAGGTATATGAGGAGGTAAATGATGTTGGACAAAAAGCTATATCTACAAGATGGATAGTAACTGAAAAGATAAAAGGGGGGGAAAGGATATGTAAAGCAAGATTGGTAGCTAGAGGGTTTGAAGAAGAAATGGCTGAGTGGGAAAAGGATGCTCCCACATGCAATGCTGAAATTTTAAAATTCTGTCTAACCATAATAAAGGTGAAAAATTGGAATTGTTATACATTGGATGTCAAAACGGCATATTTACAAGGTGACGAGATACAAAGAGAAGTGTACTTGAAGCCACCAAGGGAAGATAGTTGGAGGGGATTATGGAAGTTGAAGAAAACAGTCTATGGGCTCAAGGATGCAGCAAAAGCATGGTATTGTAAAGTGGTGAAAGTAGTGAAGGAGCTTCAAGGTGAGAGAAGTAGACTAGAACCTAATATATTCTTTTGGAAAAAGGACAATAAATTGGAAGCATTTTGTGTACACACGTAGATGATTTTTGCTACGGAGGAACTGAAGGATTCTTAAAGGAAACGATTGGGAGATTGAAAGGGAAATTGCAAGTAGGAGAACAAGAGAGTAAAAGGTTCAAGTATATAGGAGTAGTAATAGAGCAGAAGGAGAATAGATTTTCCCTTAATCAGTGGCAGTATATAAATTCCATAAGAGAACCAGAGGCTAGAAGATATACGGGTAATAGAGTGCTAGAACAAAAGGAGTTAACAGAGTACAGATCAGTGGTAGGACAGCTGAATTGGGTATCACTACACACGATGCCAGAAATATCATATGATATTAGCGAATTAAGTAAAGCATTTAAAGAAGGAACAACTCAGGATATGAAGAAACTTATTAAAATTGTGAGAAAAACTAAGAGCATGATGGGCGAAGTTACAATAAGTGAGATGGAAGAAGAAAGTTTTATTGGGAAGCCTATGCAGACGCTTCATTTGGAAACATAGAAGATGGCCATACTCAACTGGGTTATATTATTTCTTTGACAGATGGGAAGAGGAGAAGTCCCATATGGTGGAAGTCTAGGAAATCCAGGAGAGTGGCAAAATCCACCATTGAGGCTGAAGCCCTGAGTGTTGGGGAAGCTGTAGAAGGATTGATATATTTCAAGCATTTGTGGGAAGAGGTAGTAGGAGGGAGAAATTTAGAAGCCTTGGTTAACACTGATAGTAAAACACTAATGACCGCCATCAAATCGAGCACTGGTGTAAGTAGCAAGAGATTAAAAATAGATATTGCTGCAATAAGGGAAACCATTGAATCCGGGGAAATAAAGGAGGTGAGATGGATAAAAGGAAAGGAGCAAGTGGCTGATGTATTAACTAAAGCAGGAGTTTCAGGGGAATGTATTAGAAATTATGTAGAGGGTAAAGAGTTGGAGGACGAAGGAAATTAAGAGGGGAATACTAGGTTAGGAAACAGTCGGAGGGGAGGGAGAAAGAGATAAGTGTGATTATATATTGTATAATTGTTATGGGTATAGATAAGTGTGATTATATATTGTATAATTGTTATGGGTATTTTATGCATTGTTGAAATATGGTGGGTGTCCTATATATGGACAGCATGTGGTAGATTCTAGAAGGTGTCTGTTGATGTATTTAAGTTGTGTTGTGACGTCATAGACAAGATGGCGTCGGCGTCGGCAGGATGTAAACAATAACACGGGGGAGTAGAAAGCACGTGTTGGTGGTGTGTGGTTGGTATGGGAGAGCTCTCTGTCTGGTAGGAGTTGTTTTTTGGGTCGTAAGTCTTGTGGTGCTGGTGTTTTAAGGTGATTTCTGGAGTGTACTGGAGTTGGAGAAAGCGTACAGGTGGGTAGATTATTCATTTTTATAGAGAAAGAAAGGGGTTAGGTTAGGCCAAAATTCAAACAGTACACATTTTTCAAAATTCAGTGAAATCCAATACACTCTTAGACACAATGCTGCAGTTCAATGTATCCAAATTCAACATTACTTCTCCATCTAAAGCAAGACTGAAACCTGCAACAAACTAAGTAATTATCTGTGCACATACAAATGAAAAGGTGATGATGTCCTTTTGTGCTAATACTGATTTACACAATGAGTGACTGATGTCAAACACACCAAAGATGATGTACATTAAATAGAATGTTTTGCATGTATAACATGGTTTCCCATACCAAGGAGTCGCTACTATCGATCATATACTAATCCCCATTTGGCCAGCCCTTGGGTAGTGTGTTTTGATTCTTTAAGTCTAGTTAAACTACCTGATAATAAATACATTACTCCATAAACAAACCAAATGCACATCTAAAGCTCATGTGTACCAACCATGAAAATCTCTAAATTAAGGGCCTTCTCTACATTTAAATACTTTAAAATATTTTACAAGACTGCAAGCAACATCAAGAACTTCATTAATATAACTTAAAAAATTTATTCCAACAAAAATTAAAAGAAATTGTCATACAAAACTACATGGCAGTCTTCCCATTTGTATTTGTTGATATTAATTTTGCTTCTATTTTTAACTTTGTTTTTTCTTGCATTTTTGCTCTCCCATGACATTAAATTATTTTTGCAAGGGGTTACAATTATGCTTATTTCCAAACTTTGAAGACCTTTTATTCATTTGTCGTATTTGATTACTTTCTTTGCTTATCAAAATTCAAATCTACATTACTACCTAAGTTAGGGCTGCATTTTAGGTTATTAAGTTACAAGGTACTTGAAGTATGCACTCTATCAACCTTCCCCAAATTATGATCTCAGCTATTCAGAAACGTAAACATTCCATCTCATTTAACATGCTAGCTACTAAGAACAGTACTGCTATAATAAAAGAGAGAAAATTCACACTAAAATCAAGTTTGCTTGTACAGAAATGTTGTTGGCAACTTGCCTTGTAGCACCTGCAAGTCACAGGATAATAATGTATTACAACAAATGGTAATATCAAAATACTAATAAACATTAAAAAACTTGCAAATGCTCACCCATTTGGCATCAGAACAAATGTTCAATCCATGCACAAAGAATACTCTTAGGAAAAATATTGACATGCTAAGCTTATTCACAAAGCCAAGAGTTTTACCTTTTATCTTTCATTTGCTTCAAAAGCTGAAAGAGATCTCAGGTAAAAGAATTATAAGCATTATATATACTGACAGTATGGTAACCAATACCATTTAATTCTTTAAAATATCATACCAGTTTTCAACTCGAAAAAAAAAAAATTTATCTAAATGTTCCAATGGACATGTGAAAGAAACATACGTACTACCTTGTCATCAATATTTGTAATTCTCATGAAAATGCAGTATATTTGTGGATAAATATTTCTGGTGGTCAAGTAACTAAAGACGTGTATATAACTGTTATGGCAGAGTTGAAAACTGGTCTTCTCTTCCTGAGTGGCTTTGTGAGAATGTGCTGCTTGCATTACCTGCCATGCTAATGAGCAACTGGTGGAAGTGCTCTAGTTCAGGAGAGAGGGAGTCCACACAGGCAGTTGCATGCACCGGGGGACCTCCTCCACCAACCTGCGCCGCATCTCTCCTCGGGGAAATTGCTCCCCCTTCAACAGTTGGAGCAACTGGGGTTTCAGATCCCCCCCCTGAACCCCCTGGTCCTACACCAACAACTGCTTGACCACTACTTCCACTAGAACCAATGGGTTGGTTTCCACTTGTCTTTGATATTGTTATTCCAAATTTGAGTGTCTGTGAACCCACCTTCTGAGGTTTAACTTCTACACTAATGGGTGTCCCCGGTTCAACGGACACACCGGAACCACCAGCCCCAACACGTGTCACCAAATCTTTCTTAGGGGGCACTGCTGGTTTATTGGGGGGTACAGGGGGTACCGCCAAAGGTTTATTTAAAGGTACAGGTGGTGGTGGTCCCCCAGGTTGGGTAGATCTAGCAGGGGGAGGTGGTTTCTTGATCATTGTCGACGTCTGAGGAAGAGCTTGTTGCTGTTGACCATTCGGTGCTGATGAGGCTGAAGTTGCTGTAGTGGTAGGAGCAATAGTGGTGACATGGAAGGTCACTTTTCCTCCATGAGTGGTTGTGATTACTTTGGTGCCAGGTGAAGCCGATACATTTACACGAGGAGTTACTTGCACCACCTGGGCTTGACCTCGCACGTCCCCTGGCCCAGTGACCCGCACTAGTCCACGTTCAACAGTGCCAGCCATACCAGCTGGTAAGCTTGCTGGGCCTTCACCTTCACCACCCCCCGTCCAGCTACTCTCATTTTCACTTACGCTGTAATGGAAACGATGAATGTCAGGAATATGAAAGAAAACATTGGAACAGAATATAACCAATGTCACGCCACAAATAATCACTTTTCAAATACATTGTAAAAAATGCCTTGTGTGATGTCACTTACATAACTAAATGACTCTAAAAGTAAAATGGCATTACAATCTCATGACTATAAAGGTATGAACAATTAATCAAATCTCAAAAGTTCTTAAAATTATAAGGGAAAAATATCTTAAAATGCAAAAGAAGCTGACACACACAGGGAATCAAAACTGATCAAAGTGTGGGAGTGAATGAAGCTTAAGGTAATACTCAAAGATAGTTGAGTTATTCTTGATGACTGAAGCCATGTACAAGACAAGATGGCAACGTACCCTGGCTATAATCTTGTGTCTGCTGCTGGCTGCCGGGACACAACTCAGGTCAATACTGTACTCAAATGACACAACTAGCCCTTACAGGCCTAACACAACAACAACAACAAATCTAATGACCAATAACTCTGAGCAAGAATAATTAGTATTCATACTGTGACTAAGCAGTATATAAAGAGTGAAGTACTAGACTTCAACAACAAAATGACATGAAGACAAACTTCCAAGAAAACTGAATCATCATTACTTCAGAATACTACCCTTGTGCATTTCACTAAAGCAATGTCATCAGAGATAACTTGGATAGTATTCCAAAAAGTGAATAATGTGGTAGGTGACATTTAATAGTACACTATTAAGAGTGAAACAAAATAAATCTCAAGTGTGCATCCGAAAAATTCACATTTACTAGAATACAGGCCAAAGGCAAAATAATAATGATAACACATCTGGTAACCTTCAGTGACTGCTTTAACATGCTCATATTATTGCCATGCCCTATCATCCAATGACTTACAATGCGCATATACTACAGTGCTACCAGTCGGAATGAAGTTGAGGCATACAGTCAGTCACTTCGAGTACCATTGGAGATCAGGATTACCTACCTGTAGCTTTTAGATGCAGTAGTTACAGTTCGTGTCACTTCTGAGGTTGAAACACTATACATGACTGGCCTTAATCCAACACCCGGTTGTACCCCTCGAGCAATACCCGTAGCTATCGAGAGAAAACCTTTCCGTCAAGATTTATCAATACATGTGATATCACTAATGCATGTACTAGTCTTTACACAAAAATCCAATTCTAATAAGTACCTTATCACTTCACAATTATTAAAGAAATTTCCTTTGAGACTAAAATCAAATTTCATTACTTATTACTTGTCTATTACTCCTATCTTCTGCAAGGGTGGCTTTTGTGAAACAACACACTACTCTGAAGCATTCTTAAATATTCAACGCTCTCTTTACAAACCAATTAATTTACAAAACAAAAGCACATACAACATTCGAAAGCTTTTCCAGGCTCAAGTCTTTTACCAGCTAAATACTGCACCCTGAACTAAACTTGACAAGTTGACCCACCTTACCCTTCCCAAAGCAGCTCTGAATGACAGAGTCAAATGAACAGGACAGGTGCATAAGCATTTTCCTGATTAATGCACACCCAGTTAGTCTTTTACAAACTAACCAAAAACTGACAAGAATCATGAATAAGTCTTAAACATACTTGGACCAGCCACAGGAACAGAATTAACAGTGGCAGTCAGTTGCACAGCCTTAGTTACACTGCTCATGGCAGCTACACCAGGAGCTACAGCATGAGCAGGATTGCCCCCTCCAGTGGTTGAAAGTGACCCAGCTGTCACATGGTGCTGAGCTGCACTCATTCCCAAGCTCATGGGCACTCCCGTCACTTCATCAATACCAGGAGATGATGCCCTCACACGAGGTGCTACTTTAGGCGGCGTTAAAGCACCTAAAATAAAATAGAAGATTCAGTTCTTGATAACAAAAATAATAAAGCATGAGGATAACCACACTCAAAGTTCATGAATTATTAACTGAAGCAGCTTGGTATTTAAAAACAAAAGTCCAAAAGGCTTTAAAGCAGACGCAAATGGCCACAAGCACCTTACAAAATAATGACAACAAAAATTCAACAATCAAATAGTTTTGAACTAAAAAATAAAGTTGAAGTTAAGATTTCGTAGACAGTGGTCTGTAACCTTTCCTTATAGTGTTTTCAAAGCGACTAGTTTGACTGACAGATACATAGCAAATATGTTAAAAATCAATTTTCTTTTTTCTTTTTAGGAAACAATGAAGTCCTTAATACATATCATCCATCATTGACATATTTCAATCAGTGGGTCACCATGAATCTTGAAACACCTCATTAGCGAGTCAAAGACAATCTGCTGCCGGCTGGTTAGTAGCAAGTGTCTGTGGACACTGGTTAGAACCAACAACATGTTTGGGAGGTAGGAACAAGATGGGTTTGCACCGAAAAAATAGTTTTATAATAAATCGGCTGTTTCACTGACAAACCCATCATTTACACAAGCCAAATTACAAATAAAGTTCAGCTGATCAGAATGAACGATCCATCTTAAGAGCTCACAGGCTGAAGCGAAGCAAAGAAGTTGAAACAGGTCTGAAGAACAGGGAGACCTTAGTTGTAGTTACAGAAAACAAGTGGCAACTCAACTTATCAGATTTCACTGGTGACTGGATGCATTTGAGTCTATTATGAGTGAAAGTATTTCATATTCAACAGAATAATCCAGTATTAGTGATAAATTCTTCAGATGTTGAAATAAAATCCCAGTATGTATGCTAAATTCTTCGGATGTTGAAATGAACACAAATGACCGACACTTTCCTGTCTAACCTTGTAAGCATGCTCAAGTCAGTCATTTGGCATCTGTTGCCAGCCTTGTAAAGAACCTGTGCTTGGTATCATTGCAATACTTTGTGCTTTTGCTATTGTATGTACAGTAAGTGAGGTTAATTTTTCTAAAGATCTAACTACAGTGTACAGCATAGTTACATAACGTAAGGTACTTCAAGCACCATGACAAATTTATGCTTGAAAAGTAATTTTGTAAAATAAAATCATAACTGTTCAATTGGCAAATCCAGTGCTCTGAAAATCTGAGGTGTATAGTTACCAAAAAACATAACTGCATGCACACATGCATTGTGATTTCAGTAGCGGCAATCACACAATTGTGAACAACTGTTAATCTAATGATAACAGTTCCTTAAATGGTCTGGAATTCTAAGACCCATAAATTAACCTACGTAAATGACATGGTTTGTAATTGAAACAAATTAACAAAGGTGGGTACACTAGTCTGCCTCATCTAATGTATTGGAGATGGTATAAAAAAAACCCTTATTGACAGCAGACCATCTTAAATGGAATGCTTTTTCCCTTGTAATGAATGTCGGCTTCCATCTGATATTCCTCCCAATTTTTCCTTACTTGAAATTCCTTTTCATTATAAAAAAATCCATTGGACAAGCCATGTGAAGCTAGAAAAGAATCCAAGTGGTCTTACACTACTTTATGTGATAACTCCAGATGTCAGTGAACTAATGATGTCCATCCAAAGCAAGTATCATTCACACACACATCTAAAATTCCTTAGCTATCTCTATACTAGATAATACCTCATTTACCTCCATGCAAAGTACAATTCAAGTGGCTTTTAACATTTTTACTAATAAAGCTATAGACCTATTTTGAAGGCAATTGAATTCCCTCTCACCTAAACACTAAGCTTACTGCTTGAATTCCATCTGGCCGTACTTTATGATTTTCCATGCCTTCCTAATGTTCACTGTCCTGTGTCTTTTACAGCTCCCTCTTTCTCATTATTTTCAACTCATCTATTTTCTAGCCTCTAAAGAACACTCGTCTCAACAACTTTACTGTTATATGATCTTACCAATATAGACCAGCCATGAATCAAAAGTATTCTGCAGTTGCACCTCACTAAAATTATCTCTACTTCCTTTGTGAATGCATATCACACTGCTGCATAACATAGAAGTACATGGTATATACCAGCATTAGAGATTTTGACTCAGTTTCAGTATGGAAGGTTCTTATCCAACAGCAGTCAAGCAATCTCTCTCCATTTTGTCCATTGTTCTACTACCTAGAGTGAACGCCCCCCACTGGAATTGTCATGAGTCCTTGCACAATAAAACATAGAAAGTACAATACACTCTTGGCAGTGACCATTTGACCCAAACTATACTGCCATCTGTCTTTTACCTTTTATGCTGATTCCTTTGGTCTCTTCCCACAAAGCTGTCCAACTAGTTCAGATTTCCCTTGCTTCAATTTTCAATTCTCATTCAAGAACACATCCTTTAGGAGAGACCTATGAGAAGCTCAAGGTCAATAGCAGGTGGTGTTCTTAAAATATTTACAAGTAAAAATTTCCCAAGACCTCTCGTTCCTCTACCACTTGATCCTCTCCCCTCTATTCGCTACCGATTTGTTATAAACATTCTGGACATTGAAATTCTTTTACTCACTATAAATGGGCTATCTTGAATATCTAATGTAACACCATAGTATTTCCAACACCATGCATGCCAATCCCATATCCTCAACAATAAAATGAGGAGGCTGTTACCAAAACAATGGTTGTGAACTTTTTAATGGTAATACTGAAGATCAGTTAACTGTACGACATATGTTAGAGAATATGTTTTATGACTTAATCCTTCTCCTGTTTGGCTGGTTTTCATCTGTCCTTGTCTTCTAGGTGTGTTTTCCTTTTTTTATGTTTTATTTAGGTACCTAATTATGCTGTAATATAAATTTTATTTATCTATATACAGTAAATTATAATTAAATATTTTAACACTAAGGATTTTCATGTTTACTTCATAATAAATTCAAGTTGAAAAAATTGTTTCAGAAACATTAAGTCCTTATATGATCTTTAGCCCCTCAAGATCTACGAAACCTTAAACTTCTATGCAAATATTTCACAAAAATATATTTGAAACTTGAAAATTGTCTATATAATTTACCCTTTGGGAATTTACAAACTTTCCAACTTCCTGTGCCATTCTTAACCAGATAGGTTATTAAGACACTTTGCAAGAGGCATTTATAAATTACTCTGGTTTCAGGGACTCCAAACTCATGAATTAATCATTTTTCATTTACAAATTAAAATATATGAAACCTGCCAATTGGAGTTAAAAATTAACTTCTGTTACATAAATCTGAATTATTAAAGTTGCTCTGTTGAAGATTACATAACACCAATTTTCAAGCAAGTATTGTATATCACTTTCGAAGCAATAAACACAAATCTTCAATCATGTGTATTTTGTCAGCTTTGAAAACACGTGAATTTAACAACCACATACTAACTCTGATACATAAACTAAAAATGTGATGCATATCTCTTAAGCAAGTAAAAGGCAAAAGCAAGTGAGAATGAAAAAAAAAAGGTGGATCATGACAATTAAAAACATAAAACTGCATTTTTAAACATTATTCTAGCACTTTGAGTTAAATTCAGTAGTTCATGTACAAATGTGCAAAGTAGGATTTAACTTCAACTTTCTTTTCCTTCCTCATCATACAGTGCAACATCATAATTAAACAAGCAATTATAAAGAGCAATGTAAATACAAGAGTAATAATGCCTAATTTTTTGTGTGAAACTAAGTGTACAAGTCTGAATTGCTGAACATTGGCCTGGATTCTCAAAAGAAGTCATGCTGTCACAGTTAGCAGACCACCTTAGGATCACTGAGTGGACTTTTAGAATTATCAAGTGTTGCAGCTTGATAACACAAATACTTTTCTGTAACCTTTCAACTGGAAATATTTTTTTAGAGGGAAAGGAAAGAAACTTCTGCTATACAAATTACTGCTGTTAACTTTCCTTCAGTGTTCCCAAGGCAGTTACAAGTAGTGTGATTTCATGCATCCTTTTGAGGATCCAAACAGTGCTCTGAAACTATAAAGCATATCAGAAGCCAGAGAGCAAAGCAAGAATATTACACAGTGAAAAGGTAGACAGAAATACAGACAAGCATAAAAATGCATTTCAAAACTGAATTTTTATTATCTTCACCACCTTTGCTTGAGGATAGAAGAATTATAATATTTACCCATTCCTTAGGAAAGGTCATGGGGAACTGAAAAATTAACTTCCAATTCACTTCACAGTTTCGGAAAAAAAATTAAATAAGAAAAATAAATAAATAAATAAAAAGCCCCTACCAAAAACCTCTCAAATACTAACCAGGCATCCTTGGCTGCGGTTGAGTAAGAGCTGCAGGCTTAGCTGGCAATTGTGGTGGAGAAGGTCGAGTAGCAATGCCAATACGTGGAGGAGATACTGACAGGGTTTGCTGAAACATTGCTACGTTGTGAGCCTCCTGAAGCTGCTTCTTATAATGGTCCACATCACGTTGTAGCTTCTCTAGCAACGCTTCTAATTCATTAATTCTGCAACAAGCTTATAGTCTAAGTTTTTACTCTAAAATAATATGGCGCATAGCATTTATATTTTAGTGTTTTACAATATATATCAAGGTATATGTCATTATACAATTGTGTTTCCTCAAAAAAAAAATGACAAATTTTCTAAGACAATTTGTATTTTTCATAGCTACAAACCTGAGGTCTTAACATTATACTGCCCACCTCTAGCTGCCCCTCTGTTTGTTAAGACATCCTGAGTTGGGAAAGACTGGCGCAGTGGCGTAGGTGCATGGTCCTTAACCACTCCTCACCCGATGTACGCATGCGTTGCCAGATATCACAAGATTCCTTGCATTCATCTGCTTTTTAACCGGATCCAGCTAGGCGCTAGAAATTATCCTATCGTTAAGACCTCAGGTTTGTAGCTATGAAAAATACAAATTGTCTTAGAAAATTTGTCATTTGTTCATACGCAAACAAACCTTCATTCTTAAAAATAGCATAGACTCATTCTTGGAGGGAGGTACAAGACATCCTAAACTGGCTGGGGGCCTACCCACCAGTCCAGCTTCCAGAAGAAATGACTTCTGGGGAAGGACTGAAGCCCGTTGAGAAGCTAGATGAATTGATATCTAACCACTCAGACCCTGAGTGACGTACAATGATATATGGGAGAATCACTGTATAGGGAACCAAAGAGAAACATTGACTGTCCAATAGCAAACCAATTCACCAGGGTTTGTACTACTCCCAACTCCTTGCCAAGGAGTGGAGCATATGCTACCGAATAGAGGGTTTGATATTTGTATATTAAGCGACCACACTATCAGTATGACTACCTTACTCACCTGTATCAGACCAGTCCAGCGAATGACGTGTCTATTCCTTAACCCACCTGAAGGAAGAAGGAAAGGTACACGAGAAAGGAGACCAGCCAACTCACTCATTCTCATCCACACAATCATCTTAGGTAAGATACAACAGTGCCCTGTTAAGGGCAACTATGAGTTACACAACCTGTTGGGCAGCCACCACAGGACCCAGGGAAAACGTGTCTGAAGATCTGTGGGCAACATCCATGAGATAAAAAGAGGTGAACGTGGACTGGCGGAACCAAGTACCAGCGCTCAGTACTCTATGTACAGCCAAGTTCTTTTTGAAAGCCAGAGAGGGACCAATACCCCTAACGTCATGCGCTCTAGCCTGCACAGACGTGGTGGTGGAATCATCAAGAGTCAAGTATGCCTGTCTGATGGCTTCCCATATCCAAAAAGAGATAGTATTCTTGGACACCTCTTTCTTCGTATGGCCTGTGCTAACAAAGTCTGTGGCAGCCTGGTCTAAAGTGCCGAGTCCTTTTACGATAGCAACACAGGGCCCGGACAGGGCACAACAAAAGCTCTTGAGTATCACCACCCACAAAGTCATTCAGTGATGGAATGGAAAACGAAGTGAACCTGTCATTGTGCACAGAGGGATTTTGGGTCTTGGCCACAAATTCCGGGACAAATTCGAAGGACACCGGCCCCCAACACCTGGTGTGCTTCACATCATAGCTTAGACTGTGGAGCTCTCCTACCCTCTTGGAAGATGTCAAGGCCAGAAGGAAAACTGTCTTGAGCGCCAAGTTCCTGTCAGATGAGCGACGCAAGGCTCATATGGACTCTTAGTGAAGCTCTTGAGAACCAACGAAACATCCCACGTCGAAGGATTGAGCTCTCTAGGAGAACTCGACTGCTCAAATCCCTCAACTAGCAAGGAAAGTTCCCAGGAAGAGGAGATGTAGATAGCTCTAAGGCGTAACACCAAACTCAGGGCCGCAGTGTAGCCTCTAATGGCAGAAACAGACTAACGTTTCTCGTCTCTGAGGAAGGTTAAAAAGTCTGCTATTCAATGAATAGAGGTTGCAAGTGGAGAAAAACCTCGTTTACGACACTAATCACAGTAGATCGCCCATTTGCCTGGGTAAACTGCGGAGGTCGACTTTCTGAGACTGCTGGACATATGCCCTGCTTTTCTCTGAGAAAAGCCTCTCGCGCGGAGGAGATACTTGATAGCCTCCAACTGTGAAGAGATAGGGATTCTACTGACTGGTGGAACCTTTCCACATGTGGCTGACACAGATGTCACCAAGGGGGAATTTCCCTTGGAACCTCTAACAACAACGACAGCAGATCTGGGAACCATTCCGCCTGAGACCACAGAGGGGCTACCAAAGTCATCCTGAGACACTGTGAACTCATTAGCCTGTTCAGAACTTGATGGATCAAACAAAACAGTGGGAAGGCATACACCTCCAGGTTGCCCCAGGGATGTTGGAATGCGTCCTCTGCTAACGCTAAAGGATCTGGGACCACAGAACAGAGTATCTCCAGCTTCCTGTTGAAGCGAGTCGGAAAAAGATCCAGCATGGGTCTCCCCCAAACCTGGAAGAGCTTGTCTGCTACCACTTGATGAAGGGACCACTCTGTGCCTAGATCTGATCCCGACGACTGAGTTTGTCTACGATCACATTCCGTCTGGGATATACCTGGCTCAGAGCTCTACCGAATTGCCGACAGCCCACTGGTGAACGTCTGCACTTTCTCCTGAAGAGCCAAGAACTTCAGAGATTCTGGAGGATATGCCTTTCTGAGCTGTGGCTTGTCCGACAGAGGAGGAGAGAAGTCGAATGACAGTAGGTACCCCACCCGAAGGACATCTACCACCCACTTCTCTGCCCCTTAACTCTGCCACTTGGCCCGATGGCCTGCCAGGCAACCCCCCAACCCGTGGCACAGGAGAGGGAGAGGGCCTAACCTACCGACGGCTCCCTTTACCTCTGCCCCTTGGGCCTCTTCTTGGCTTAAAGGAACGAGAGCGAAAGGGACGTAGGTCCTCTGACCTAGGCTGAGCCGAACAGGAAGGCCCTGCCAAAATTGAACTCCTCGATGGCCTACCAGGTGACGATCTTCTTGACTGCTGCTGGACAGGGAGAGGAGGAGGAACCGGACGTCCCCGAGGACGAGATTCTGACTTAGATACGGCCTGGTGCACCAGTCTGTCTTTGGTGTCAGCCCGACGCCGGTCTATTGCATTTTCGAGCTCAGTCCGAGGAAACAAAAATTGGGTCTCCAACAGATCTCTGTTTCTCAGTGCCAGCTAGGACTCTGTGTCGACTGATCTCTCCATCCTAGATAAAGCAGCGTCTCTTCTAATCAGAAGGAGGTTAGCCCATAAATTAACAGAGTTGAGCCATAAACGAAAACGCCTTGCCTCCGGACTGCAACAGACTGGCAAGCGTGGATGCACTCACCAACCTTTCTGGGGACCTATCAGAAGCTATCTTGGCAATGACTACAGACCAGAAGTCCGGCTAAATAACCGTCTACAACATGGACGCTGCCGTAGATTCCAATGCTGCGGCATCTTGTGAAGATGAGGACAGAGCCACCGATCTCACCTGCTCCAAAGTCAATCCCGGCTTCAGGCGAATGATGTCTGGGTTAAGATGGCGCAACATCAAAAATGCACAGTTCGTAGCATAGTACTTCCTATGTCTCATGAGAGGCAGGGGTAGTAGCTTGGCAGAGCCTTTAGAGCAAAGCTTACTGTCCCGGTCTGAAACAGAGGCGTCAACCTTATGCAAGACCGACTGGACGTGCCCCGACAAGGGAAGCTGAAGAGATGATTTGGGATCCTCCGTAGCTCCCACCAAGGCTTCCAAGCAAGAAGGAGTGTAAGACGACTGAGCCCGAGTCCTACTTTCCAAATTGTTGAACCCACGAATGAGATCGACAACTGAAAAGGAAGACAAAAACTCTTGCATGTCTCCCTCCTCCTCCTCCGGCAACGGAGACCAACGACGAGAGGAATGTGTAGGCTCCTCTAAGGCACCTTCCTCATTAAAATTAACAGAAGGATCAGCAGCCAAACAGCTCAAAAACACCAACTAACCTGTCTGGGGTGGATCCACGTGCCGGCTCCCGAGACAAAACCACTACAACACTAGGAACATCACTCCTCCAAAAGATGATTCAGTAACATGTCCGTGAATGGTCACAGGCGTGGCAGATGTACGAACGTGAGTTGGAGAGGAATCCCGAACACTTGAGATCAAAGGAGAATCCCCCAGAGTCGAACTCTTGGAAGCACCAGGGAGAGGGGCAGGCAAACACTCCTGCTGCACCAACTCCGCGCTCACCACCTTCAACCTCTTGACAGGCGCCTTGAGACACTTGCGGCGACGAATAGGCCCTGGGGAAGTAGGAGCACTTGCATCATGTGCATGGACAGGGGAGGTTGCAACATGCTCGCGATGTGCACGGACGGAGGAGGTTGCAACACGCTCGCGATTCAATGCAGAGGACAATGCAGCCACTGCAGACTGCACAAGGGAAAATACACTAGCACTCCAAAACACCAACTCTCTTGAGAACACATCCACGCTGTTCCTCCCCCGTAGGTGAAGAAAGAGCAAAGTCCTTAGCCTTATAACACTTGATACGCCAATATGGCGTAGAGGGGGAAGAGGAAGAGGAAGACAGCACTGTTTTCTTGCGCGATCTCTTCGCAGGAGGCAGGGACGATGCAACACCTTTCCTTCCAGTCCTTCCAGCCAACAAGGCAGCCAACTTATCATCCAAAACAGTCCAACGTCTCAAGCACCGCCTGGCATATAACCTCAGACTGATCTGCAAGAGAAGGCTCCGATGGCATGGAAGGGAGATGCAGCAAACTGGGCGGCAGAGATGACGTCACAGCTGAGAGAGGCAGTGCAGAGGAGACAACTGGGAGTGATGTCATTAATGGAAGTGACATAACAAGGGGTGATGATGTCACAGCTTCCCCTCAATCTGGAGGGGAAGCAGACGCCACTGGCAGAGGAATACACAACGACTGATCCCGTGACGTCATCAGTGGGGATGACGCCACGGGTTCCCTCTGACTTGAAGACGCGGCAAGTCACTGGCGGAGCAATACAAGATGGCTGACCTCGCCTACCCACAAACACGAGGCCGGGAGGAGGGGGGAGGGCCTGGCTAGCCTGAGGATTGGAGGTAGCGAGCCTCCATAAAGTGCGCTAGCAACCCCTCAAAAGAACGGGGGACCCCTAGCCCGAGCTTCTTCCAAATCGCCACCATCTTGGATGCCTCCAACTCTGGAACAAATGAGAATGATGAAAAAGCCTCACCCTTCCCGGGAATCAAATTAACTCCCAAAAATCAGCCTGGGAGCCTCCCGATACTTCCAGTGACGAATCAATGGAAGGTAAGGAAGGAGACACAGGCACAACGCTACTATGGGGGGTGAATGCTGCAGGAGACGAAGCATCGGGAAGAGGCGGAAAACCTTCCCATGAAGGAAGAGTCGAAACCCTCCAATGTTCTCTCTTTATATAAAACGACTTCCAATGCTCTTTAGGCCATGCCCGGCATTCCGTGCAAGGATTCGTTATAGTACAAAAATTACAACGGCACCTACTACACGTGATGTGGGGATCGGCTGCCACCGAAGCCAAAAAACGAGAATATGGAAAAACTGGAATTCCAGGGCACACACGTTACGAGGCCAATAAGGAGCAGAAGAAGCCATAATATCAGCCACACACACACACTAAACACAAACAAAATGGGCAATGAACAAGGGTAAAGGCAGAGAGAGGTCAACCACGACTCTCGCCCAGGCGGTTAAAGAAAAGACTGACACAGTGGCATAGGTGCGTGGTCCTTAACCACTCTTCACTCGATCTATGCATGCGTTGCCAGATATCACAAGATTCCTTGCTTTCATCTGCTTTTTAACCGGATCCAGCTAAGCGCTAGAAATTATCCTTTTGTTAAGACCAAAGGTTTGTTCACGTATGAACAATAGCAATATACCATCACTGAGCCTCCATCAACTACTTAAAATTTATGCATCATTAGCATTAAGTACTGGTAAGTTTTGAGAGAAAGAGAGAGTGAGTTATGTATTTTGTTAAAAATCTTGAAAAGTCAGTATTGCATATGACTACCTATGTCTACTTAATTTCAAATTTCTTGAATATTCTCACCATATAAATTTACTTCCATTTAAATGGACTTTCAGTAAGACACATCAAGGTACACACAACAAAATTCCAAAAAGTTGTGCCAATCATTTGGTTTTGATCTCTTTGGTGCCTGCACAACACTCTTCCAGCTCTTCTGTGTCCTTTCTACATTTAAAGTGCTTCCTTCCATCAAGTCTTTGAAATCGCTCTGTGATTGACTCCTCTTCAATCTCTTGTTCTTCAAGGTCCTGTCTGAAGTCTTCCATAGTGCCACATCAACATCCCTTCTCAGCTGGTGCTCAAGCCTCCAGTCACTGCCTTCACACTATGTACTACTACTGTCATGGTTATAGTCTCCAGTATTTTTAGCTTACCTCCAAGCAGTGTTTGCAGTTCATTCCAATTGGCACTCCAATATCTATGGTTGGTTACAGCAAACATGGGGCCTTAGGTTATTGTTTACCTTTAGCAGATTATCCAGGGATTCTCCTATTCAACTTAAAGTCTTCTTTCACTACTGATGGAATCTGCTGGAAGATGGTTCCTTCTCTTAAAAGTCCTCACTTCTTTGGATGGTCAGCCTAAACTCTCTTAGCCTCTTGAAGATACTGTCAACCACTTGCTTGATGCTTGGGTCCTTCATGATGGATATAATGGTTTCTAATGGCTGCACAATAATGAGCTGCAATCTTTTGTACCCTATCTGAGTAGCTGTACCCTGCTAATAACAGGTAACTGTATTGAAATCTCAAACTCCTGCCTTCTTTGAGATCCTGACCAGCTCTTGTTTCCAGGTAGGCATCACTGTGCCTTGGCTATCTCCATCAGCAGTCCTCTTTGGCTCCTGAGAAATCTGGCAATTTCTCACTAAGCCTGTAATTTCCATCTCACCCACCTTATGTTCCCTGATCTTCCTTTCACCGAGATGCATGGGTGACTATTATTACAAAGTAGTTTAACCAGACCACTGATCTAATTTATTCAACTCTCAAAGGACTACCCTAAAGGATTTGTCTTTACACATGATAAAACTTTAGGTTTTATTCATCAAATTAAAACCCTTTAAACATTTTCTAATTGGGTTAACTGAAAATGGAGAATCTGACAAAATTCCTTTAACTGGTTTCTTTCCAAATTATTAACTAACAATGTTACTATTCTGCCCATATAGCAATTGGATCACGTGGGCTATTCATCATATATCCATGGGTCAAACGGAGGGACCAACTCTACGATGAATCAGGATTACTTGCGGATGTAGTTTCCTTTGCCAAGACAAGTTCCTATTTCAGCATCATCCATATTTGCCATTAATCACTATCCCTAATTTTTCATTTTTACTTTTGCTTGCAGTTTTATTTTCTGGATGTAAAAAGCAGACAAAATTTCAACATATTTATCATAGTCCATTCATTTGTTTCATTATGGGTTTTCCTCTCCCTTTCTTCAAACTAATGTCTTCGTTTAGTTACCTATTTATATATATATGTATGTAATAAGCATCTAACAAAGGAACCCAAGTTTTAAGTAAGGAGTCACACTCTCTAACAGCAAACACTGTTCATCTTAGGGAACAAAAAATATTGTGTAGTTTTGTATTTAAAAAATACAGAAAATATTGTGTATTGTTTTATTGTGTAAAAAAATGAAGTAATGTATATAATTCTATTTCAGAAGCAGAAGACTTTAAGAAATTTACTAAACCTTATCAATTATCTGAATTCCTTTACCCTGCCAAGCAATGTTATCTAAAACTGAAAGAGGTTGCTGAAATCAAACTTGTACTTTCACAGACCTGCAGACAACACAATTGAGAAAAGAACAACACATCTTAGACAAATTCTTCAGTCATTTACAATAATTTTGAATCAGAACTTACACGCAAGACATTAGTACATTATCTCACTCATCCCCATTTCTAATACGATCCATGATGTGAAGTATAGCAATACATGCCACTGGATATATTGAATATTCAAGCATTTTCAAATAGTTTCAACTTCATAGTAAATTTTTACTTTTAATATTCACATAGTTTCTTATAAAAACCACAAATACTACTTTCATTTTTCATTTATTATAAAACATGAAGGCCTGTGATTACAATAACTATGAGAAAATTATGATAAAAAAAATGAAGGAAAAAATACAATACCTTTCTTCTTTTTTAGTTAATTGTGCCCTCATTTGCTGCCTTTCTGTATCAAAATCTGCTAACTGCTTTTCAAGTTCGGCTTCCATTTGTAATGATTTTTTACTCTCCTCCTCTAAACCTTCTGCCATGGAATCAATTCTTCCCTTTTCTTCAGATAAAATCTGCAAGGAAAGAAGAAAGGATAAAATTCAGCTTAACTGTAACAAGGCCTTTTCAATATATACCAATGGGTAGACATAGAAACTCCAAAATAACAAAACTAGTAACAGCAACTGACATGTACAAATATATGAGCAATAATGGGTATAGTCCCAGTACCTGTGCTAAATCTTCTGATCGTTTTCGTTCTTCCACATACTGCAACGCCAATCTTTTGCGTTCTTCTACCAGCATGAGAATTATTTGTTTCTGTCTGCCCCTTTCTTCTTCTAATGTCTCCTGAACTTTGCGCAACTCTTTTTCTGCTTTCTTCTTGGCCGCTTTCTCGGATTCCAGTTCCTAAAAATGCAAGTTCGTTACTTCTACAGATTTACAGTATTTTAAAAAATCTTTTTAAGCCTACCCTCTTTTAAATCATTTATAAAACAAGGCAGCTTGAAGGAGTTCCACTTGGCAAACTAGTCTGAACTCAGGTTCTTTGCAACATATCTTCCTCCTTAGCTGTCTTGCTCTCTACCTTTCACTCTTCCTTCCCTCCCTTTGGTCTTCTCCTATTGAAATATCCACATTATTTAACTCTATTTTGATATAATTTTTACCTCTCGTTACAAATTCTTTGAACGAACACAGAGTCTACAATAGTAACTTGGTGACCTTACTGAACTAATTTTAAATTTGTGACCTTTGCTTGCTCAGTAAGAAAATATGGTCAAGAAGAAGAATAATATTACTCGTCATGATAATACAGTACACAGTCATGTGGCAGAAGTTCAAGTTGTTATAGGAGTATATTTCTTGAGTTCACCTGAGGGCTAGCATGTCTTGGACAACAGTCAATAAAGACAGCACCAAGATAGATGACATGGATGATGATAAATGACGTGTCAGAATGTGGAATCTAAGCGTCACACAAAAAAAATAAATAAAAAAAAATAAATAAATAAAAAAGCTAAAAGCAAAGAATGTGGTCGATTAGTACCAAGATTACCACAGAATCATTCAGAAACTTTTTATGACTGCATTAGAACAACTCCCTTAGAGGTAGTGATTTTACACATTATGTATATTTTCTTGTTGCCGAAGTATTATTTTCAATAATAGGTTTTATATATATATATAAGAAAATGACAATCTTTATAATGGAAGTACTGAGACTCATTCTTTTAAAAATTGACGGAATAACAAATGGAAAATGTTCAAAGATGTATTTCTTTTCCACCGACGTACATGATCACTATAGCCATGGCTGCCACTGTTTTGTCATCTTTCCTCTGAGAGAATATGACTACAACCTGACTGAGGTGCCATGGAGATCTGCTAATCACAGCCCTCTACTTCACAGTCTGAACTTTGCCATGATTGTGGATGTTTGATCTCTACCATCAATGACTTGAACATGGCAATTTGGGGAATACGGGTTAATATGCAAGTCCCTAAAATGCAAAATTCTTATCATGAAAGGTAAGCTCAGAATTATGAAATGTAACTCGATATGCAAAACTGTTCATACTGTATATAGACTTCCTTCAAGTGAGGCAAAAGACAGTAAAACCAAAACATGCAAGATTCCCCAGACATTGCAACTCAAACGTTACATGATACCACCACATGGTGAAAGCAATGCATATGTGCTCATGTTGAAAAACACCCCTTAGGATGGCACATTGTATACTTATAATATAATGCTGTCTTTGCAATTGCAATACTAGCAAGACACAATAATAAACATATGTATAGTGGTTTTAAAACAATTATTTTAATCTAAAAAGGTTTCATGGCATTCTACTCTTGGCTGAAATAAGCTAAAACTCTCTCCACACTGTAAGGAACAGAAATATCCTCTTACTTTCCTCTTTTTGAATTGTAGAATTTCACAATGAAATGAGAGCATACTTATTTGCAATGTTCTTTTAACATAATATATATATATAATTAGACAAGCCTTGAAATGTACATCTTAAGCCATACCAAAACAACTTGACTATCACGGCACCATTCCACATGATAGTATACAGTGATTGGAAAGCTAAACATGAATTGAGAGTGAAATAATAATAACCCTCTCTTTACATATGGTCAGGTCGCCTGATATGATGTCTAATCGATTGCAGATGACAAAAGCTGAGAGAGACAAGAAGCCTATTTTATCTTGATCAAATTAACCTTACTTTTGACCGTATTAACTTGATTTTATTTGTTGAAACAATTATATTTTAGTGTTTTTTGTTGTTCCCTACAAGTAATTCATTGAAGTTATTGCTACTAACTTGAACCATTTCATAATAATATAATAAGAAAATTAAGTTACAGACATTAGTGTACAGTAATCATTACTGCAAGAAAGGTGTAATGAGAAACAGGTTCATCTCTTTCACACACTTTGCAACAATATCAAGCACACTGACAGTTACAAAACACCTAAATACAAAGCTTTTGTCACTTCCCAAAACTACATCATTGTGATTAAATCAACTGATCAGATGTAAACAAAGCCACTTTAATAAGCCTTTGCAATAACAAATACGTACAGCCTGTGTAAACAAAGTGTGAACTTATAAATAGCACACCCAACAAAATAAAACTGAAACTCCATGTAGGTCGTGTTATTAATGCACAAAATATATCCAAACTCTCCTATGGTTAATAAATCATCTGAAAATTTGGAAAAAAAAAAAGTATCTTTAAAGAGAACATTTTTAGCATAAAAGCTCTTTGAACTTCAATATATGCTTAATATGTTTAATAAAATTTACATAAAATTTTTTACACGACATAGACTAGCGCTGCCATTGAAAATATCCTGAACAATAATTCATGATTCCGTTATCTAGATAAAAAGCCTTGCTGTTCTATTTCATACATTTCATAATAATCTTAAAAAGGTGTCTGTACCTAATTCCATTACCAATAACCTACCCAAATCCTAGCAGAGCTGGAACCACAATAATCAACTAGGAAAAAGCCTATGTAGTACATCTATATTTCAGTACAGTAAAACTGGCTATGTCATTCCTCATAACCTTTACTCTAGAAAACATGAATCAAAATTTCACTTGGTAAAGTATAGTAAAGTAAGGTTTTAAAACAGGGGAGAGGCATGCTAAAACAACTTCTTCCCAGAATGGACCATGCACACTGGCTGATACACACTGGGTAACCAGAACCCAACAAAGACAAAACAACAAGATTCCACGCTCAAAAGGGACAATTAGCAGCTGCCAATCTGTATGTGACCAGAAAGACCACCACAGTTGCTATATGCTGTGCCAAGGTTAAAAACTGTTCTATTTTAATGTCAACTCTTGTTATCTGGAGTAATACATTATACAGTACAATCACTATGCTTTATACAACAAAATTATAAAAATATAAAACCTTTCCTTCATGCAGTTAGGTGACTGCAAGCAGACAGATTAATAGGGTTCCAAATCAGAGTAATTACAAATGGAAAACTAAACCTTGCAATATTCCTTATTTTTGTACATATACAGAAACAAATGTTTCCAAGCACTGTACATAAACTTGTTAATTTAATAAATTATGACCTTTTATATGGATTCCCATTCACATGATTTTTACTTCACGAAACGAACAGGAATATGAAACGACCAATTATGTTAATATTACCATCCTAGACTTACTTTTTTTACAGGCTGGTCACATTAGGAAGCATTTACATGAGAATTATTTTCACTTAACTTAGCCTGTCACAAAATTATGGTCCACCAAGGTAAACTACTGTACATATCAAATCAAGTTACAAAGGTAGACTCAACCTCCTAAATAATGTTGGAAACATTTGTGTTTGGAGCATTCTGTTTATAGGATACTGAAGACTTCATACCAATACATCTACTTATGTACAAAACTACCATGCATACATATTTCTACAAAATTCCTAGTGCTTCTTTAGTAAATGATACACCGGAGTCTCTTTTCCCAATTAAAAATATAAATCATAACAAGAGCTCTAATCTAATGATATACATCTGCATTGGCATAATGAAAAACTACTTGTCTAATGCAACAGCTTCAATGTCAAACATTTGGCTTTCAAAATATTTTCAAGACCAGAGCCAGACAGTGAGAGAGAAAAAATAATCTATGTATTTATAAAAACGTCAAGCAAAGTAGCAAACTAAGTGAAAAGAGGCGATATGATCACTATAAAATTAAGAGTATAATGTGTGCAAGTAAATCACGCATCTGCCAACTAAGAGAAAAAAATCAACAGAACTTCTTTCCAACCTTAACCATCCTCAACTCAGGCTGAAATAACCCAAACATACCATTACTTAAAGTACATTATTAATTATACGTTTACAATAGTGTTAGTGACTGCCAAAGGTGGAATTCGACACTTTCTAACCTCCTACATTATTATACAGAAAAAGATTATTGAGAAGCAAGAAGTACAGTACAGTGCTCATTTAAGTTTAATTATGATGGTTGATTAGGTGAAGGCTCAAACACATTTTAGAAGGTACGTAACCACTTGGGTCAAACTGGTTACATTACTTGCATTGCATGAGTGACAACAGAAATAAGGAATGACACCACAAACAATTCATATAAATACATTTTTCATGTATACATACATCTGAAGAGAGTGGATTATGTTTATCATCCTAGCAAATCTACATACGAGTTTACAAAATAGCTTATCACATGAACTGGGTTTGAGAATACTTCCATTTAGTGATTCAACAAGTTCTGCAGTTCCAAACTGTTGCTTCATTTACAAGTCTTCGTTAAAATGGACTATGATCTAAAAAGTTTCACATAACTGATCTGAGCCTCAGATTTTTTTCTGTATTTCTAATATCAGATATAAATATAATCTTTGTAAAAACTTATCTTTTGAGTATTATCAAATAGGGGAACAAAGGATACTAAATTTACATTCATGACAACATGCTTATTGTATTTGCATCATGTAGATCAATAATAAAACATTCATCTGACTCTTCACACTGACTTGAGTATCCATACACGCATCTGCGTTGCTCTGATCTGTACATTGATCATTGATCTCCATATATCTTGCAGGGTAAATATATCTCCAGTAGACCTAATGTCCACTTCTATCCACTTTTACAACATTTACACTTCTAATTAAATTACTCCTCAATTCTTTTACGAACCTGGACGCTTTAATTCTTATCTTCACTATTACGTATAATGAAAATTTTGTCTACATATTAATATCTGATTATCACCTCCATATTTAATTAAGAATTTTATAAACAAAAACATTAACATTATTAAGCCATTGAAGTACTTCAGAACTTAATATTCCACAAACCAGAGTACAGAAACATTTTAGGACAAAAGTATATCATTTTGATGACAGATTTCTTTTTATCAATAACTTTTTTTTAATTCTTACTGTACTCACGTTAAATTTGTAATTTTCCCATAAGCACCTCAAGATTTACTACTACATTTTACCCGTGCATTTATAATTATATTTTATGGAGACCAGAGTAAAATTTTTAGACACATATATATATGACTTGCCTATATTTCTAGTTTTCTAGAGTTGAAAATTGCAATGAGGTAAAGTTGAAACGCCATACATGAAAAGGCCATGGAAGAGATGACAATCTAAGTTCAATGTTTGTTTTTCATACAAATGCGACACACATGACCATTTTCCTTTATCACTAGGTGTGCCATAGAACAATTCTCCGAAAGAAGAATCACTGAAGTGCACACAGCAAATGAAATGGGCAAACCCAGTTTCCAGCTGTCAAACCAGCTTGCATTTCATTCAGTTTCACCTTTGAAAGAGATAACATGGGACAGACAGGAAGGAAATTATGTTCTACAAGAAGGTTACCAAGTAAAAGGCTTGTATAGGAATTTTTTACAATAGAAAATTACATTTATTTCACTTCATTTCACAGCAAAATCTTCACTTACTGTGCAAGAAACTCAACGTAGGTAGGGCGAAATCAAGCTGTTAGAACCCTGACTAAAGTGAGAAGTAAAGGATTGGCCTTGCTTTCAAGATGATAGACATTCAGATAAGGAACTGTATCCAAGTGACAGAACACCAGTAAAGGTAACATAAAATGTCAGTAAATATACGCCTTTGGAAAACTGACCACCCTCTCACAAGGATCTTGCATGAACCTCAAGCTGATGGGAAATATGACAAATCTAAAATAAATTTGTATTTTTCATAACTAACAAACCTTCGGTCTTAACATAAGGATAAATTCTCTGGCGCTAGCTAGAGTTGAGATAAAAATAACACAAGGTACTTGGTGGCAACAGGCATCAGCCAATAGTTGTTTACAGAATTTCTGGATTTGTGCAATGAGCCAAACATCTATGTAAAGTATCTGCAAAGATGAATTCTGTTCCTGTGCACTCAGACTGCTAATGACACAATAAACTTTGTTTCAATAAAAATATTATATGTGTGGATCTTCAAAAAAAAGACAGATCTTCGACTGTCTGCTACACAACTGTAGGACTTATTACATTTCCAGTTCTACTCCATGGAGGAGTTATTCCAAGAAGGAAAAGAGAAGGACCACAGGAAAAAGCTGAATGTTGAAGACTTGTGATATTCATGAGAACATAGCTAGTCTAAACAGCAGCTATTTTGTCCAGATAGCCTGAATTCTCTTTGACATCAACAGGAGAGAGAGACCTCAGGTTGAATCCACACCCTCATTTCAGAAAGAAAATCTCTCTTCCCTGAGGACTCTTCTAAAGAAGCTGCTAGTATCCAAGTTACTACAGATGCTCTAATCATACTCTAGTTACTAGAGCAGCTTTGGCTAAGACTTATCTGGTTGCAGCTTTGGATATTACAGTGGGAATGGTCATGAAATCTGGAGCACCTTTGAAGGTGGCCAGGTCATCAGAATGGCTCTGGTTAGCAGCTCAAGCCAGTGTCACTTGCTATAGAAGCTGGAATGGCTCTGGCCACTGCAAGACCCTACCTAGACATGGCTCAGTCACAAGAACATTTAATTCTAAAAGTAGGAATGGTTCTATTTGCTGCTCATCAGGTAACATCAAGAGTCTGTCAGAAATCATCAATTACTGTTATAATGACCTCTATGCATCTCTATTTCCGCATAAAGCAGCTGGAACAAATTCATGACCCCAAAAATGGCTAATTTTGAGTAGCAGGTCTGGAAACGGGAAAAATTCAATATTTAACTGACATGCACAAAGTCCTATTTTACACATTTCCCTTAATATTTACATTATGCATACTAAGAATAGCAGTGAAATGATACTGTGTTAAAAGAAACAAGACTTCATGCTATCTAAGAGGATGTTGTGTGAATGATGACATTCAGGAGACCTAAAAGGTGTTCAAAAGGATTTTGAATCCTTTACAAATAATGAAAAGTTAAGACTACATACAATCAGTTATCTATCTAAAAACAGTTCAATCCTTGCATGTCTGTGACTGACATAATCACTTCTACCTCTTATTTCCATAAAACAAAAAGTAAGAGGGGGTGCCAGGGGAGTTTAAGAAGTATTTAATATTTATTTCTAATTCTGTTTTCGGTCATCAGATTATACATATTTAAAGCAAAACTAGCTAGATTTCCTTAGGAAAGTACTAGTAAATTTTCATTCACATAAGGAAGATGTAATGTACATACTGTCATTTGAATGGATTAAAACTTACAGATTGAATTCTTATTTACTATAATTTATTCAACCAACTACTGTAAAGAATTATGAAATACAGAAAAGAGTGGAAGATTCCACAAATAATAAAATTTCTATGATCCTCAGAAACTGATTGAATGCCTTGTATCAAATCTTTATCCTTTTGAACACTTGATAAATTAACTTCATTTACCAGATTTTCTGGACATGAAAAACCCAGCCAAAGGGAATGGTTGCCAGTCTACCTACAAAGGAGTAATGGTTAATATAATATTATGTGCATGCCATGAAGTAGAGTAGTAGTTAATCCATAGACATCACACTTTAGTAAATAATACGGCAGTCCCCGGCTTACGACGGGTTTGGCTTACGACATATTGAGGTTACGCTTTTCAATTACATTTATCAGAAATTATTTCCAGGTTTACGGCGCATGTTCATGGGTTACGATGCTTACAACACCAATCTGGCAACAGAGATAAGACTCCAAAAATGCAAAGTAATCAATATTTGAAGGTTTATTTTGATGAAAAATGCTATACGAATCCAGTTTACAGAGTTTTTAATGCACCCAAAGCATTAAAAGTAAGGACCCACATACCCCTCATTAACTCGTGACCGTTAGTTATTCTTCCAACCCAGGTTAGTTGATAGAGGGGTGGTTAGAGGGGGGCCTTTGTATGTTAAGACCTCAGGTTTGTAAGTTATGAAAAATACAAATTGGTTAAAAATTTGTCAAATGTTCATATACGAAACAAACCTTCGGTCTTAACATTAGGATAGACTTACTCTTGGTGGGAGGTAAGTACTATTAACCAACTGGGAGTTTGCCACCTTTGATCAGTTTTCTGAATACCAGAATTCTTTGAAACAACTGACCAGTATTTCCGAATCTAAGACATATATGAATATCATAGTCAGACTTCTGGGTTCTACACAACGTCATAGTTCATTGCGTCCGAGGAAGATAAGAAGATCTGTTCTCCTACCAAACCAATTCATCCACTCATGTAGGTTTGTTATAATTTCCCCTCCCCCTTTCTAAAGAGAGGAATGTCCTGCTACTGATAGGTATCTTACTGATACTAACCCTAACAGTATGGCCACTTCACTCACCTGTACTTTGTCTGTTCCAGCTTATGATGGTACTCTCTTATTACTGCCCTAAGTAAAGAAGGAGACAGAAATTTGAAAAGGAAAGAGGCCAGTGAACTCGCATTCATACCATCATCTTAGACAAGATAGCAACTGACCCGCCAGGGGTACTGGATGAGTTACACCATTTGTTGAGCAGCCACCAAAGGACCCAAGGAAATTGTGTCCAAGGACCTCTGGGCAACCTTATATATATACAGGACATTGAAAGTGGTTTTTCATAACAAAGAACCCACTCTCAAATTTCAATGAACAGACAGACACTTCTTTAACATTGCTCAATTTTGAGCTTCGATACAGTCACAGACTAACCGTCACGATCATTTTAACACATACGTTCTTAAATGCCAGAAGGCCCATATTCCTCTGATGACCTTCTCTTCTGTATAACCTCATTGGTACAACTTGACAAACAAGGAGTAGGCTTGACCAATCGCCTGTTTGGCCTGTTCCTTTACATCTACCCTTTATGTTCTAGGTGACGTAGTTCTTTCTATAACCACAGAGTACTCTGACAAGTCAAAGCCAGCCCTGCTGAAGGTCCCTCACACATACTCCCACCGTACTGAGCGTGACTAAGAAATGTACCTGTCATCATGACCTGTGCTGCATTGACTCATTATCCTGGATTCTGGGTCAAATTGGAACTGATGTTCCTAACTACTTTTGAGTCTACATAAAAAACCTGGTTATTGAGTACTCTCACTCTACCAAGGTCAGAGGAAGACCTCCATCCATGGTCAGTTTCCTGTAACGTGACTGATGTATGTGCCTGGTGGTAATCCATCAAGTCTACTCTGATACAGGGTATGTTTTCACTTATCAGATCGGAGTTCTTATGTGCCCCAGCCAGTTCACTGCTCCTGATTCATCTGAAGATTACTCAGTGTGAAGTGATATTCACATGCCAATCACCAGTCCAATGTATATCACCATACATGTCATTACAGATGGACCTCCCTGTTCTGACAACCTCTCCACCAGATCAATGTCTACTGACCGAATGCCTTTAATGGACAGAAACCTCCACTATACAGGCAGTCACGGCCAAAGAGTCATTCTGTATATGTGAGCTAACGACCTCTGGAGTCGTGTTACGCCCGAGGTGACACTCTACACCCAAAATCTTGAAACTATTAGTTCAAAAAGGGATACTGGGCAACCTCCAGGCCTTGAGATATTAATTCTACCTATCGGTGGTGCCTCTTCCTAACACGAACCTGGTAGCGATGATTGTGCTACGATAAACTTTATCAGTCACTCATCCTGGGTCCTCCTTAATTACTGGAACCCATCCTTCCATTCGGGACATGGAGGAACATGTAGAACCTAGAGTTTGCGTAACCTCTAAGATGTTCCAGTATCGCAAATGGAATCCTCAGGCTCCTCGAAGGGTGAAACCCCTGAGACAGCTCTTACATGGTTTTTCCATTACACGAGTTCCTCTCTGGACGAGTGGTTTGTGCACTCATCTGCCAAACCAATGGTCCGAGGGCCAACTCCCATCTCGCCCAACGTGGAATCAGAGAAACTTATTTCTGATGATAGTAATTAAATTATTGATATAGTGAGGTTCTGGTCCCACAATAAGCTGCAGGTTCCGTTGCTAGGTAACCAATTGGTTCCTAGCCACGTAAAAAATATCCGATCATTCAAGTCAGCCCTCATTCCTAGGAAAGCTATTAAACAGCTCAGTGTTTTTGTAAAAACTAAGATACACTTAACTTCTCCAATTATATGGACTATATCTTAGGAAAAACCCCAGAAGAATGTCCTATGATAATATATAGGCGGTCCCCGGCTTACGACGTTCCGAGGTTACGACGCTTTTTCTTAAATATTCATTGAAAAATCCGCCAAATCCGCCCTGGGTTACGACGCTGACGCTTCCGACGCTCCGAGTTAACGACGCTTTTAAAAAACACATACTATGATAAGAATCCTTTAAAGTTTAGCACAGTTTCTCTCTCTCTCTCCTCGCTCTCTCTCTCTCCTCTCTCTTTCCTCTCTCTCTCTCTCTCTCTCTCTCTCTCTCTCTCTCTCTCTCTCTCTCTCTCTCTCTCTCTTTGTATTTTCCGATGAAAATAATCACTAATTAGTGTATTTTGATGTTTATTTTCATGAATAAATACATTTTTATAATACAAAAATGATTGACTAATTTTCAAATATTAATTTTGATTAATACTGTATTTGTAAGTTTAATAAGTTGAAATGATATCACATAATAAAAATAATAATTTTTTCTTTCTCTCTCTCTCTCTCCTCATCTCTCTCTCTCTCTTCTCTCTCTCTCTCTCTCTCTCTCTCTCTCTCTCTCTCCTCTCTCTCTCTCTCTCTCTCTCTCTCTCTCTCTGTATGTTTTTTTGTATGATAAATAAATGATTTACTATTTTCAATTATTAATATTAATTTATACAGCAATAATATCAATTCATTAAAGAAAATACCATAGTGAATTAGTAAGATTTTAGCTTATATTTAAAAAATTATGAAAGAATGAAGGAAATCCCAGTCTTCTTCCAGTAACCTTTTCTCAAGATCCAGGTACTAAAACTGTCAAGATATATCAAGTTCTGTGACAGCCAGGAGGGGGAAGAGCTGCAGTGTTACTATCAGGTGTTCATGAAATTTTCCTCTCTCTCTCTCTCTCTCTCTCTCTCTCTCTCTCTCTCTCTCTATCTCTCGCTCTCTACTTCTCTCTCTCTCTCTCTCTCTCTTCCCTCTCTCATTTACTGAGACTCGAGATTTTTTATGTACTTGTACTATTTGTTTTTAATACTTTCAATAATAATAATAATAATAATATATAATATAATAATAATAATAATAATAATAATAATAACTGTAATTACAAAATTCATATGTGATAGTATTTTAAAGAAATACAATACGTACTAATCTATCCATGTCACTTTTAATTAAGGTTAACTCTCTCTCTCTCTCTTTTTGCCACACAAGATAATAATGTGTCATAGTGGTAACTCCCTCCCTCTCTTTCGCTCTCTCTCTTTTACCGAGATGAAAGAATTTTTATGGTACTAGTATGTAAAATGTTTTTTGATAATTTCAGTTATTTAATAATAATAATAATAATAATAATAATAATAATAATAAAACTTTAAATTACAAAATTCATAATGGTCGTATTTTAAAGAGATGAAAATGACCTTTCCATTTCACTTGTAAGGATAATTCCTCTTTCTTACTGAGATGAGAGAATTTTTATGGTAGATGCACGTGTTTATTATATTTTCAAACAATAATAATAATAATAATAATAGAAGTAGTAATAATACGATAACTAATTTCAAAAGAAAATTCTTCCCTTCGTCTTTTTCTGTATCAATTTCCCTACCTCATAACTCCAGTAACACTCGGAGCTTAACAATGCCATACAATGGTCAACGAATTTAATGGTTTTATGTTATCTCTCTCTCTCTCTCTCTCTCTCTCTCTCTCTCTCTCTCTCTCTCTCTTTCTCTCTCTCTCTCTCTCTCTCTCTTGTATTTTAATGAAAATATACAGTAATTTGTGAATACACAGTGTTGCACAGGAAAAAAGTAAATTAGTGATAATTTTAGAGATACGGCCCTAAGAAAAATTGCAAGTTAGTGAAATTTTCCCTGTGGACATGTTTTCAAGAACGTCTTTCCGGCTTACGACGATTTTTGGGTTACTACGCGTCTTAAGAACGGAACCCCCTTCGTAACCCGGGGACTGCCTGTATTCTATTCAGACACGTCCTAATTATCCTCCTGTCCAAAGAATTAATCTGTTAACAGGACATGGCTAATTTTTTTCACAAGTAATGTTACTTCCGAACCACGAAACACCTTATGCGGTGACCTGTTATAATATACGGGCATATGTTCCACATGCTACCCTCCAAAGGGAAATCCTATATTGCCAGAAACCGCCATGGTGCTATTCTCGAGTAACCTAGCCCAGAACTGTACCCAACTTCACTTTACCCCACCTCACTCTTGAAGAATGGGAAACTCCCTACCTTCCCCTTCCAGATATGATGAGGTTCTAATGCCTTGCTCTAGCCAACTGAAGCTCAAACACACTATGTTAGGTTTATGGCTTCAATATGGAAACTAGACCGGTATCAAAGAGACCCATTTGCAGATTCTAGGTTAACCTAGCCAACAACCACTTGGACTAGTCTTAGTAGGTATAGTCAATTAAGAATTGACTAACTTATTTTAAGTTGGCAAGACCAGTTTGACCCTGGCTTGGTTAGGTTAGGCTGTTAACCCTCCTAATTAGGCTAGGACCCTGGTTTGGTTAGGTTAGGCTATGTTAACTCTTCCAATTAGGCTAGGACCCTGGTTTGCTTAGGTTAGGCTATGTTAACTTTCAATTAGGCTAGGCTAACTCCTCCATCACTTAGGGTACGTTAAGTCCATCAGAGATGTACTCTTAACTAGGCTAGGCTAGTATAGACAAGCTTAATCTAGAAACTAAATGACTTAGGTTAGAGTTAAGTCATTCTAGAAAGTTTGGGCTATACATGCTAGGCTACAACCACAACCTTCTAAACTGAGCTGGTAAAAGTGTTTCGAATGGGTAGCCTAGGCACTAGCCTATGCTTGGCTATACTTATAACCTTACTAATTTGCCCAATCTAAGATAGAAAAGGCATGTTCAAGCAGCCAGACCATGTTAAGTCATCATCCCACTGCTAGGCTGGTTGACATGTACGACATGTATGTCGGAACCATCTAACCTATGAGTTAGGCTAAGCTGACCCGGCTAAGCTAACTAAGAATTGTACCACTCAGACTAATCCAAGATAGTAAATGCAGGTTCGAAAACTAAACCGCAACCATTAGCTAGTCTAAGCCAGCACAAGCATACCCAAACCAGTTAGTTCGGACAGTCTAAGCTAAGAACTACAACTCAGATTAACTAAGATAGTAGCAGTAGACTCGGACTGGCTGGAATAGGCTACGAATATAACCACTAGTTAGGCTAAAAAGTATGACCCAATTAGCCATTAAGAAGAATGGTTCTACAGTACTTTCGAAGGAACCAATCTTTCGATTAACTTTAACTTCTTGAGTAAGAGTCAAAGCATTTGGTCAATATTCTTATAAGAAGAAACCAGATTATACCAACATGAGAATTCTTCTTACCTGTAAAGGTTTGAAGTTCTCTGGGGTCAACCCAAAGTATGCTAATTCCCACCGTTCAGGCTGTATACAATTACTAAGAGGTATCCATATCCTTCCATCAATCCGTGCATTTTACATGTTGTAAAACGGACTCTACATGACTTGAACAAGGTAATTCATACACTTTCGTATCCTTTTTCAAACCAAACACCATGTCAATCCCCGGGGGGAAGCATGCTGGCAGGTGTCTCCGTGCTCCCCAAAAGGTTATTGAATTGAATTGACTAATTAAATACAAAGCCAGAAAACTCTTGGTTTTCTCTTTCCTCCGATTCTAATGCACTGTGTTCATGAATTGGCTAATCAAATACAAAGCCAGAAAACTCTTGGTTTTCTCTTTCCTCCGATTCTAATGCACTGTGTTCAGCCACAGGAGACTTTAACTCACTCCTACCCTCTGACAAACGTCCGGGTGCATCATGGCTGTCCGACCATACAGCCGCGGCATCTTTGATCTTTAATGACCACTGATGGCTCGATCTCGAATAGTCAGTAGGATTTGAGAAGGTATCTATTTGCAATCCTATATACAAATATGAGAGCAATTTTATCATACTGCATTACTCTGACATCTAGAGTCCATGGAAAACATTTGTAAAAGCATCGGCATATGTCTCAAGTTCACCAATGGCATTGTAGTCTCTCTTAGACTCTTTGTAGTCACCACTGGCAACTCCGCGTCGGCCGCTAGCCCAGCGACAATCGACGCTTTCGCTCGTTCGGACACTTGTAAACGGCTTCGTCCACTTGCTTTGAGCTTACCAGCCACTGACTTCTTGGCTTTCTTGCTGATTGGGCTGTGACAGTCCTGGTTCGAAGATGAAGAAGAATTTACTCTTCTCCTCTTGTCCCGAGGATCAGTCACGAAATCCCATACCCTCCAACACTTGACTGGTACACACAGTGACACCATCAAACTTAGCTATGACACCATCTAGAGGAAGAAGACGAATCACGCCTTTTCTTTTTGTCTTGCTTAGCAATTTTCACCTCTAGATCTTGTTTACTCTTCATTACTGTGTGTACCAATGAGTCAGAAAGCGTATTTGGTTCCAAGTCAGCAAAGTAAATCGAGAATCAGTAGGCTGTGACATCATGACTACGACCATTTTGCAAGCGGTTTTGGCTATGACGTCATCATGCTTGATGGAAGCGCGAGGCTGTAGATGGTACTCTTGCAGCCAAGATCATGAGACCCAACCTTCTGTGGCATTTCTACTTTACAAGGATGTGACAGTCCTGGCTCGAAGATGAAGAAGAAATTCTTCTTCTCCTCTTGGCATGAGGATCAGTCACGAAGTCCCTGATTCTAGCCTTTTCCAACTCTTCACAGCAGCCACACTAGACTAAGCTTCCATCATTCACTTGTTCGATAATTGCAACTACTTCTTGTGCTTTCACATAATAGGGATGTAACAATCCTGGCTCGGAGATGGAGAAGAAACTTCTCCTCTTGGCTCGAGGATCAGCTACGAAGTCCCTAGTCTTCCAGGATTGGCAGGAGAATGCACTGACCTCTAAGCCAGTCACCTAGCCTTGTTGAGGCCTAAGCGGAAGGATACAGAGGAAAGACTTGTGTCTTTTCCATTACATATATGACTTATATCTCCTAACGCTTGTAATTTCTCTCAAAAACAATGTGCATTAAAAATCTCCAAATCCAAAAGCATAGTTGTAAAGTACTCTTGTACCTCGAAATGAAAATGGAAGCATGTCTCCGTGTAGGCCGCAGCTGTGAAGTGACGTCATGGCGGTCGCCATGTTTATGACGTCACTGAGCATCTCGAATGCGAAGCCAGCACCTTACCAGAAATGCAAGGCTGTTGATGTTATTCTCGTAGGGATAACAACCTGACAAAGTCTGCCGTGTTGCACTATCTGCTTCTTTACAGATGGCGACGCAT